>NW_006982882.1:0-11601 GCF_000164805.1 Carlito syrichta | reverse complement strand
CCCCCAGGCGGTTTCTGGAACAGAATTGGTCTTCCACAACCAAAGCAGTGAAGGAACTGAGCTAGGGGCTTCTGACTTAGATCAGCAACACCAAAGAAGGGACGCCGTATCAGGCAGCCTGGGGAGTCAAACAAATCAAACCAAACACAACAGAGACCGGGGCCAAGCTTCGACTTGTCACCCCTGAGAGGTGAACCTCTGTGCAGTGACTCAACTCTGAGAAAGGCTGAATATTCAAATAGACAACAGCCAGACTTTGTACAAAAAAATAAAACTCTCACAGTCTGCAGCAACTAATATAGGTAGCCAAGCCACAACCTCTGCTTGGCCTCAGGTGGTCAGTACCGAATCAATAACTGACAGCTTCCCTAAGTTTTGCCCCTACTTCCAAGTAAGGACCACACAGAGAAAGCCAAATCGGCTCCCCTAACCAATCTTAGAGGATGCTTCTAGTTAGCAGGCCTGTGGCTTCACCATACCAATGAGCACACCTGAAACCTTCCCCCATCTTCCACTCTTAAGCTTTTATACTGTACTGTCTGCCTTTGAGTCTCTCCCATGTGCAAGTATTGGTGGATGACATCCTTGCTTTAGCAAATTTGGTACAAAGAACGTTTGCTTATTCTCATTTGAGTGGTCTTTGTTTACCTCCATAGTCCCCTGGGTCTCAATTTTCCAATATGTGAGAGAGCGCCAGCCACTCATTCACTTATGGGTGGGTGGTATATTGTAGATGGCCCTCAGGGCTGAACTAATATTATATTAAATAATGGCCTTTGCCTGTGAAGTCCCAAGCAGCACCCTATGCATTTCTGGAAAGAGAAATCTGCACTTCATGGTCTGGAAGGAGACAGATTGACAACCTCATCCTTTTCTCTTCACCCGAATGAATGCCCTCCTGAGCTGCTTTCCAGGTACCTGGGAACATGGAATTGGACAACGTGGAAAAAATCCCAGCTGCTGCATCCTGTAAGTGTGGCCTTGGGTCAGGGGACACCTGCCTCTTGTGGCTCTCCAGGCCTCCGCTTCTTCATCTGCAAAGTTGGGCCTGAGAATACCTAAATTCAGCACCTGGCACCAGAGTCAGCCCAGGCATTGCCAGTGTTCCCAGGACCCCAAGGCCTGACCCCTGGTGCATAGTGATCTCAAAACTAACTTTTGAGACTTTGGAGATATGGGGCCCAGTTTAGTTTGGTTCTGTTTCTAAACGTGTTCGAATTCAAAAGCATTTATGGAGCAACTCAGCATTAGAACCTAGAACTCCTAGATGCTTTTCCTGATACCTGAATAATGGGTGCTAGAGATGAAACTTCTGTAGAATAGTTTTGAAATCCAATAAACGTGAAATAGAAGCCAAAGTAGCACCTATCACCAGGCCTACAACAAGAAAATCCTTCCACAAGGCCTGGGGAGACCACCGGACCTTGGAAAACCGTGGCCAAATCTCAGGCTAGGCTTCTGTATGACCTAGGACAAGTCACTCTCCCTCTGCTGGGCTCAGTTTCTTCATCTGTCAAGAGGTGCTAGAGTTCGGATCCACAAAGAAGTTGACACAACCCAAATAACTGTAGTGGTCAAGGCACAGAGCGGACAACAGACATGTGTCCCAAGAGCTTGAGCCCCTCCTTTTCTCACCCTACTATGTGGGCTTTCTCTGATCTGCTCTGCTGTCCAGGAAGCTGAGGGCTCAGTTCCAATTCCACAACCATCTGCTATACTTCCTTCAGCGGTTGCAGAGGAAGGATGTGTGTCTCAGGAACCTTGAGCCTGCATCCTTGTGGGAGGGCTTTGCAACAGCCCCAGATAACCTGGAAGCCCAAGCAGCAGACGAAAGCAATGGGTAGAAGAAGTAATCCAGAGAGGAATTTAAGAACCTCTTGAGGCAAAGGAAAATGCAGATGCAACATATCAAAGCTTATGCATTGCAGCAAAAGTGATTCTACGGGGTAAGCTGAGAGGAACAGGTGCCTACATGAAGAACAAAGAAAGATATCAAAAACCTAATTTTAAACTACAATGAACTAGAAAAAAAAAGAGAAAGAAAAAGTAGGTGCATTGTTAGTAGAAGAAAGGACTTATTAAAGGCCAGAGCAGGATTAAGCAAAATAGACTCTACAAAAAGAATAGAAAAAAAAAATCAATGAAAATAGGAGGTGGTTTTGAAAACATAAACAAAATGGCCAGACAAAAAAAAAAGATAAAAAGTAGAATAAGTAAAACTGGAAACCAGAGAGTAGGCATTATAATGGATACCACTGATATGCATAGGAACATGGCAATGATATGCGAACAAATTGGATAACGTAGACAAGTTGCAGAAGTCTGCAGAAATCTACAACCTACTAAACTATACACAAATAGAAAATCTGAACAGACCTAAATCGAGTCAGGAGACTGAATCCATAATCAAACTCTTCCATCAAAGAAAAGCCCAGGAACTGGTGGCTTCATGGGTGAATTATGAAACATTTAAATAGAATCAATATGAAGCCTTCTCAAACTCTTCTAAAAACCATTGAAGCAGAGGGACGACTTCCACTCTCGTTTTATGAGGCCAGCATTACCCTGATGCCAAAGACAGACTAGGACACCCTAAGAAAAGAAAATTGCAGGCCATCATCCCGCATGGACATCGATGTGAAAACCTTCAAATACTAGAAAACTGAATTTGACAGCATTATGCACCATGATGAAGTGGGATTTGTCCCTGAGGTGCAAATGGTTCAACATATGCAAATCGGTGAACGTTATACATCACATAAACAGAATTATATGTTGCTCTGAAGAGATGCAGAAAAAGCATATGATAAAAACTCTCAACAAATTAGATATAGAAGGAACCTACCCCAACAAAATAAAGGCCGCCTTTGACAAGCCCAGAGCTAACGGCATCCTAAACGGTGAAACAATGAAAGCTCATCCAAGATTAGGGACAAGAGGAGGATGCCACTTCTATTCAACATAATACTGGCAGTCCTAGCCAGGGTAATTAGTCAAGAAAATGACATAAGAGGCATCCCTATCAGGAAGAAAGAAGTAAAACTGCCTCTTTGAATGACATGCTCTTACAAGGATAAAACCATGACACACCATTAAAAACCAGTTAAAAGTCACAGACGAATTCAATGAGGTCGCAGGACAAAATTTAACATAGAAATATCAGTTGCATATCTATACACTAACAACAAACCCACCAAAAAGGAAATTAAGAAAACAATCTTATTTACCACAAGATAAGAGACAATAACACATTTAGGAACAAATTCAACCCCAGAGGTGAAACATCTCTACAGTGAAAACTATAAACACTTATGAGAGAAACTGAAAAACACACAAATAACTAGAAAGATTTCGCTGTTTATGGATTGCAAAAACTAATATTGCAAAAATATCCACACCACCCAGGGTGACACACAGAGTCAAGAGAATCCCTACTAAAATTCCAGATAAAAAATTGTAAAATTCATATGGATCCACAACGTAACCCCCAAATGGCCAGAGCAATCTTTTGAAAAAAGATGAAAACTAGAGGCACCTCACTTCATTATTTCAAACTATATTGCAAAGTTAACGGAATCAAAACAGTATGTCACTGGCACAAAATCAGAAACATAGGCCAATGGAATAGAATCGAATTCCAGAAAATACACCCAAGCATATAGGGTCAACTACTTTTTGTCCAGTACACCATGATAAAGGGTAGCCTCCTTTAAAATGGTGTTGGAAGACTCTATATTGTCCTGCAAAAAAAAGTAAAAAATCGTATTCCTATCCTACGCCATGCACAAAAATACCTCCAAATATTTGAATCATTAAAATGTAAAAAAATGAAATAAAATGTAAGACATGACATCATTTAAATTCTAGAAGAATTTCAAGGGAAACCCTCTATGACGTTGCTCTTGGCAACGTTTTGTTTAGATTTCACACAAAAACATGAAAAAACAAACAAACAAACAAGTAGGACTCCATCAAACTAAAGTTTCTGCATAACAAATAAACCAATCGACAAAAATGCAAAGATAACCCAGACATGAAAGACATATTTACAAATCATATGTCAGATAACAGGTTAATATCCAAAACACATAGGGAACTCATACAGCAAAACTGCACAAATAAAAGCTGAGAAGTGGACCTGAATAATGCTTCTCTAGTAAAGACGGGCAAATGACCAACAGGTATAAGAAAAGGTGTCCAGGCCGGGCTCGGTGGCTCAGCCTGTAATCCCAGCACTTTGGGAGGCTGAGGTGAGTGGATTGCCTGAGCCTGCAGGTTCGAGGCCAGCCCTGGGCAACTTGGCGAGACCTCATCTCTACAATAAATCAAAAAATCAGCCGGGCGTGGTAGCGCGTGCCTGTAATTCCGGCTACTCGGAAGGCTGAGGCGGAAGGATCACCGGAGCACAGCGGGTCGAGGCTGTGGTGGCCGGAAGCGGCTACTGCACTCCAGTCTGGGCGACAGAGTGAGACTCCAACTGAAAAAAAAAAAAAAGAAAGAAAGAAAGAAAGAAAAGGTGTCCAGCATCACTAAACTTTAGGGAAATGCAAATCAAACCCAAACTCACGCCTGGTAGAAGGCCGTTATAAAATGTCCTAAGACAACCTGTGTTGGTGAGGATGTGGAGAAAAGGGAACTTTTATATGCTGTTTGTGAGAACGTGGATTTATACAACCACTGTGGAAAACATGGATATCGCTCAACAGAAGGGAACCTTCCTATGCTGTGTGTGAGAATGTGAATTTATATAAGCATTATGGAAAATATAGGGAGAGCACTCAAAAAGTTAAAATTAGGACTACCCTCTGATCCAGCAATCCCACTTCTGAGTATATATGTAAAGGAATTGAAATCAGGATCTGGAAAAAAGAAACACTCCCATATGCATTGCTGCATTCGTCAAAATAGCCATGGTGTGCAAGCCATCTAAGTATGGGCCAATGGAAGTATAAATAAAGAAAATGTGGGCATACGTGCAACAGAATACTATACAGTCTTAAAAGGAAAGAAATTCTGCCACTGGACACAACACAAATGAATCTGGAGGACATCATACTGGATGAAGTAAGCCGGACACGGAAAGAAAAATACCATATGACTCCTCTGATATGTGCCATCTGAAACATCAATCTCTTAGAAACAGAGAGTAGAAGTGCAGTTCCAGGGGTGGCTGGAGGTGAGGCGGGGTGGAGGAGAGATGAAGAGATGGGAGATGTTGGTCAAAGGGTAAAAATTTGCAGTTAGAAGATGAATAAGTTCTAGACACCTAGTGTACGGCACTGTGACAATAGTTAACAACTATTATAGTGTATGTTGTTCCTGAAATTTGCTAAGAGTAGTTCTTAAGCATTCTCAATACACACAAAGAAGAGAAATACGCAAGGTGATGAACACTTTAATTATCACTGTGGTAACTGACTGTGGCAATCATTTCACATAGTATACGAGGAGGGACCCCCCCCAAAACTAAATTTATTCATTAAAAATTGTGTGTTTAGTCTCACATGTTTAAACTCCAGTCACCTTCAAAGTCCTCCCCATTCAGTGCAATACACCTACAGAGCTTTCTCCACTGTTCAAAAGGTTTTGAACGTGCCAATGCGATGCTTTTTAGTGCTTCTGCCGTTTTTTGTTTCATCTCTTCCACACCGGCAAAACATTTCTCTTTGAGGACTTTTTTAATCTGGGGAAAGAAAGAAAAATGTAGCTCAGGGCCATAATGAGTGAATGTGGAGGGTAGGGCACAGGGTCATGCCGTTTTTGTTCAAAAACTACTTGCCGGGCATGGCGGCTCGGCTCAAGCCTGTAATCCCAGCACTTTGGGAGGCTGAGATGAGAGGTCTGCCTGAGTTCTCGGGTTTGAGACCAGCCTGGGCAACTTGGTGAGATCTCATCTCTACTATAAATCAAAAAATTAGCTGGGTGTTGTAGCGCATGCCTGTAGTTCCAGCTACTTGAAAGGCTGAGGCAGAAGGATGGCCTGAGCCCAGCAGGTCGACGCTGGGGTAGCCGTGATCGTGCTACTGCACTCCAGCCTGGGGGACACAATTGAGACTCCAACTGAAAAAACCAAAAACAGCAACAACAACAAAACTGCTAAGCACTCAGCATGGCATGGGCAGGTGTGTTGTCATGGTGGAAGAACCAGTCACCTGTGTGCCAAAACTCAGGAAATTTCTTCTGCAATGCAGCCTCTCACAACAATGCTAGCCAGTGCACTGATGCCGATGGGTTCCTAGGACACTTACCTAGCTGGGAAAGCCTGCACTACAAAAGACCTGCCATCCAAAAGTTAATTCTTTTCTGGGGGGGGGTCCCCCTTGTATGTATACACACAATGGAATACTCTTCCGCTGTAAAAAGCAGGGAAATTCTGTCATTTGTGACGATATAAATGACCCTGGAGGACGTTATGCTGGGTAAAACAAGACAGGTACAGAGAGAAAAATACGGCGTGATCTCACTTCTATGCGGAACCAAAATCATGTAACTCAGACGAGTAGGAGAGAATACAGTTGTAAGGTACTGAGACGGTGCACAGGGGGGTGAGGTAGGTCTGAGGGTGCAAAGTTTCCACTGGGTAACAGGAATGGAAATGGGTTCAGGAGATCCATGATGCCGCCCGGGGATGACAGTTAACAATAATGTCCTGCTGGCTTGAAGGTTGCTGGGAGAGTGGATTTTAGATGTCCTCAACACAAAAGTAACTTAAGTATGTGATTGAATAGATGTGTTAATTCACTAGATTGAATCAATTCCATAAGGTAAAGGTGTGTGAAAACATCACGCTGCATCCGGGACAGATATATAACACAACATTTTTGAATGTCACATGAAGTCAGCACTCGTCTCTGCATGCTGAAGCTATTTCCTGTGATCACTGTGTGAGGCAGTTTGGAGCCACACAGGCCTAGGTCCATGAGAGGGATCTTTGCTGGAGTTTCAAGCGCCCCTTTACTAGCTCTCCAACCCACCACACTTTCCCAAATGGGATTTTGGGTGGACCCTCAGGTCCAGTGCACAACCAAGTGTCAGTGGGGGTGGTAGTCTCGGGCTCTCCCCAGGAATAAGTGATCACCTCCTTCTCAACTCTTGCTCTAAGGAAGGGCCGCACATGGATGACTCTGCAGGTGGACATCCCTACCAGGAAGCTTCTGGCTGAAGGAAGGCGGTGAGAAAGTCACAGTGAGGACGTCATGGCGGAGTAAACCTTGATTTTTCAAGATTCCACATCTTCCTGGTAATTTTATGATCTGAGAATTAAACTGAAATATACACACATATGTTTATGTGTGTATATATATGTGTGTGTATACACACACACACACACACACACACTATACATATATATCTGTACATATCTCTCTGATAGACTGATAAAACGAGACTGATTAAAATAGAATTGGCTGACAGTATTTTGAAGGTCAACAGGTCCCAAAATCCTCCCTTGGCAAGCAGGGTACCTTAGAAAACTGAGGGTGAAGTTCCACTATGAATGCCAGAGAAATGTGATATTCCAGTTCCCAGATAGGCATGCAGGAGTTTTCTTACTTGCAGGAGGGTCAACCATTTTGTTGGAGTCAGGCCTTCACCTGACTGAATGAGGCCCACCTAAGCCTCGTGAAATCTGTCTTATGTAGCCCACTTGTTCAAATGTTAATCTCATCCAAAATTACAGAAATACCCAGAGTAATGGTTGTCCAAAATGCTGGGCACTCTGTGGCCCCATCTAATGGACACATAAAATTAGCCATCATCATAGGATGATCTGGGGGTGAAATACCAGATCAAATATAAAGAGTGATCTGAGAAGGAGGATGGCTAAACTGACTGTGTAGCATCCTTGGAAAAAATGGAAAATGCAGAGACAGGCTCAGAAATCCAAAAGTTCAGGTCTAGTTGAAAAAAGAGCTTGGGGCACCTGCACTCGGATGTTTACTGAGCACAGTTCACAATTGCAAAGACATAGCATCAACCTAGATTCCCATCAACTGAACAGTGGATATAGGAAATATGGTATATATGTACCGTGGAATAGCATTCAGTCTCATAAATAAGAATGAAATAATGTCTTCTGGAGCAACTTGGATGGGATTAGAGAACATTATCCTCAGGGAACTAAAGCAGAACATAAAACCAAACACCCCATGTTCTCACTTTTCAGTGGGAGCTAAACTAAGGAACTGCAAAGACACAGAGAACGGTATCACGGACACTGGAAACTCACAAGGGGGAGGAGGGACGGGGTGGGTGGACGAAAAATCACCTACTGAATACAATGTGCACAGGTCGGGGTGGTGGGTAAACGTAAAGCCCAGACTTTTGGCCACTGTACAATGCATTCATGGAACCAAAAATTATCTCTACTTTCTAAAACTGTTGAAATAATATAACAAAAATGAATGAAATAAATATTTTTTAAAAAGAACTCAGGGGAGCCACAGCAGAAGTTGGTGAAGAAGAGAATCTTTTCCTGCACTGGAATTCTGAAGAATAAAATAGGGCTCCTCCCTTCCACAAGCTGTCTAGTGAGGAATGAAAACATGCTTTCTAAACCCAGCTATATGGGAGGCACTGGCGCAAGAATCTCTTAAGGCCAGGAGTTCCAAACCAGCCTGGGCAACATAACTAGGGATTGTGCTAGGGCCTTACATATATCGTGTCATTCATTCCTCTCATCAATTCTGTCACACAGATAATACTGTTATTCCCATCTTATAGATAGGCTTCACGTGGAAATCCGCCCTAATGTGTATACGCAGGTGTAGGTGTGTATAGATACACACAGCCACACACACACACACACACACACACACACACACGCACACACACGCTCACACCATATATTTATACTTCTATACTATAGCATATTTACATTTTTATGTATATATGTTATGGTACATAGGAACTAAAAAAGTAGTTTGGTTATATTTCCTTTGGTCTCTTTGGAGGTCATGTTCCTTCTGATCACAGAACATTTCTGTAAGCTGAGGGTCCTTATCCCATTTTCCATTCAAGGAGACTTTAAATTTCAAACTTATTCCCCAACACGGAAAAGGCAACAAAAGCACACGAACCTCAGAATATCTAGGACAAAGGCGTCCAAGTCCTAACACAGGTTTTAGAATGACTGCCCTCCAAATATGTGTCTTCGGGCACACTGATCTGCATGCTGGTTTCAGTCACGATCATGGATCCTGCATTTTCCTTCCCGGGCGGAGAAA
Organism: Carlito syrichta; assembly: GCF_000164805.1. Taxonomy (NCBI): domain Eukaryota; kingdom Metazoa; phylum Chordata; class Mammalia; order Primates; family Tarsiidae; genus Carlito; species Carlito syrichta. The sequence continues at coordinate 2,377 of NW_006982882.1, read as the reverse complement.
ATCACACAGTCTGAAGTTGCAGATGAAACCAAATATATGATATTGTTTTCTAGCTTGCTTTTACATACCTACCCCCCAACACATCTCCCTCAGTAAACTGTCCCCTAATATCCAGACTGGGGCTTCCTTCCAGGAGGTTTTTCCTTCCGCAATAAATTTCAGGGGTCACCAAAAAACCCAGGATTCCAGATAAATTATGCATTTTACCCTATCTCACAAAATCTCAATTGTTATGATCACACTCTCAACAATTTAAAGAAAGGTAGAATCTGATCAGCCACTGGCCACCACTTTGCCTGATTCTCCTCGCCCTGATCACAGCCCTGGGCCCAAACAAAGTCTATTAACAGGAACCTAGTATCTAGCTAAATGTCCCCGGCTTGATTGAAATAGTGCATGAATGGCCGGGCACAAGGGCTCGTGTCTGTAATTCCAGCAATCTGGGAAGCCAAGGCAGGCGTACCGCTTCAGCCAAGGAGTTTGAGACCAGCCTAGATAAAGACCCTGGCTTCAGAAAAAAATAAAAATAAACAAATAAAAATTAGCCAGCAGGGTGCCACGTGCCCGTAGTCCCAGCTACTTGGGAACTGAGGTGGAAGCGTTGCCTGAGCCCAAGAGGAAGAGGCTGAGGTGAGCCGTGATTGTGCCACTGCACTTCAGCCAGGGCAACAGGATGAGACCTCGACTCAAAAAACTTAAAAACTGTATGATGCATGAAAATATGTGCCCGGTGCCCAGGAGACTTGCCTCCGTCCTGGCGTCCAAGGCCAGGAAGGCAACAGCAGCCTTGGAACCCCTAGGTGACCTCTGGCTCAGGAACGTGGGCAAGGGGGCCCAGGAAAGAAAATGAGGCCTGGGTCCAGCCTTCTTGCCTGAACAGTGGGTGCCTCCTGAGAACCTCACAAACACGCTTACCTCACTAACATCTCCAGGTATAAAATGTGTTGAAAATGCTCTCTGGCTCCTGTAGTTGCATCCAGGTGAAAACGGTGAGGCAGAGGGGCTGATGGCTGTTCCCAGGCTTCCTGAGTTCCTGGCTGCTGCCACCATGGAGATTCTCTTTGTCCATGGGGCCAGGAGTTCTTGAACCATCATGCCTTTTGCTGATGCTTGCTTAGAACGGATCATATTTTTCCCTCTTCATTTTCTCCCTCTATGATCGCTGACATCACGGGAGAAATCACATCTGAGAAGGAGGAAAGACAGAGCGGTCGGACCATTGGAGATTGGATGCATGGGCTGGAGGAGGCCAGGGGCCAAGAACCGAGAGCAGCAGAAATAAGGACACTCGGCTGTCCCAGGGAATGGTTTTTCCTGGAATTCACTGGAGCACCGTCCAGACACTCACCATGAAGTTCCTCCCATCCTCAACTCCCACGGTGCAGTAAGGATGCTACCGTGGTTTCACCTGGGCTGGGGGTTCATGCGCTGTGTGCTGTCAAACTGTGTGATCCGAGGTTGACACAAGAGGTGCAGCCCGCAGCAGGGTCTGATCCTCTTGTGGTGCCTGATCCAGATGACAGCATGTCTGCCTCTGGTACAAAGCAAAAATACTACCACTGAGATCACGGGTCCCCAAACCCTGGGGCGTGGACTGGTACCGATCCGTGGCCTCTTAGGAGTCGGGCTGCGTAGCAGGAGATGAGTGGTCAAACACTGTCAGAAGAGAACAAGAAAGTTACTGTATCAGGACAAAGTGGCAATTCATTATGAAGATATTTGTAAGTATATGTGCGCCCTACAGTGGAACACCTAAAAATATACAGCAAACATTACCAGAATGGAAAAGTCAAAACAGACAGCAGCACAATGACAGGAGTGGATGTCAACGCCCCCACTTTCAATAAAGGACCGATCATCCGGACAAAGATTCATTAAGGCGGGGAGCTCAGCAGCTGGTAGGACCCTTCCAGGCCCCTAGGCCTTCACCACAGAAACCCAGGGCCCAGCAACAGGTATCTCTCAGGACAACTGACATAAGTGCCACAAGACAGGAGGCAACAGAAAATCCACCACAGAAAGTGGAAATGGGAGCTGGGACATGTCACTGGCAATGCTAAGATTGACCCCTGTCACATACACACAGCCCGTGTGTGGAGAGGTGAGAAGTAATACTGTGCTCTGAGACTGGACAGGAAACTTCTCCCGGGGATTAAAGTGCTGTCCTCACAAAACAAAGATCACTGATTCTGTCTACAACGCATCCAACAGCAAGCTGGTATGCTCCAGGACCCTGGTGAAGAACTTCACCAAGCTCACTGACAGCACGCCATGCACACAGTGAAATGATTAAACAAAAAGACGAAGCTGATTCCTGGGGAGGATAAAATTTTAATCACAAACAATAAAAAATATCAAAGAAATATGATGAAAGGAA
>NW_006982881.1:0-4396 GCF_000164805.1 Carlito syrichta | reverse complement strand
TGCCCACCACCCTCCTTCCTTCCCAAATAAAGTCCTCACTCCATTTCACACTGGGAAAGGCCCACCCACGAGGGTTGGGGGGAGAGGTGTTTCTAATTATTCATAATTAGTGAGCTTGATTAGTCCTGTCATAAGGGAATTGTCTCTTTCAGTTCTTTCTTTTGGGTTCTGAGGACAGTTCTCCAGAAAGAAAGAGACCTATCTGCAGTGGCCAGGGAGGAGAGGACACATAGAAATGTGATTGGAGCTGGCAAAAAGGTCTTTGCATGACCACAGCAATAAGCGTCTCTGAGCCTGCTTCTCCCACCAGGTCCCTATGGAAAGCCTTCCTCTAACCCCAGGGCACAGAGAACACTGATCCTCCTTAGTGGAAAAAGAAACTGCCCAACCTCTGGGGAGACACATTTGTCCCGAACCCCCTTCCCTGGATAACCACATGCACCATCCCCTCACCCTTTTTAAGTCTCTGTTCACATGTTCTACCCACTCTGTGTAATCTACGCACCACCCCCCATCACTCTCCACCCTTTAACCCTGCTTAGAGCACTGTGGTCTGATTTTGGAGACAGACTAGTGGGTTCAAATCCTGGCTCTGCCATTTGAATGAGTTATTTACCCTTCTGTGCCTCAGTTATATAACGTAGGCCAGACAATAGCTTCTACCTTTCAATGCTATTGTAATATTTAAATAAGCGAATAAATGTAAAGCACTTGGAACAGTGCCTAGCACAGAGTAAGTTCAATAAAGGATTAATTATTCATTGTTTACTTGTTTTTGTCATAGGACTTATCTGACATGTTACATACTGGCTGTCTGTTTGTTTCAGATCTGTCTCCCCTAAGTGAATGCTAGGTACTGGACAGGGTCTCTCTCTGCTCATTGCTCCATTCCTGGTGCTTAGAGTAACTGGTTTGTGTTTGTTGGATTGGTGATTGAATCCCACCTCCCATCTCTGCAGATGGCAGTTTCATTCCTCTCTTCTCTATTCTGAAACTGCAATTAAAATAGAATAAAAATGCAGCTTCCATGTTCCTATAAATCCTTAATCCCTGTTACCCTGATTCACGGCCATAGATTCTATTTGTAGAATCACAGATTCCTCTGAAATACAATAATCAAATTCTGTAATACAATTAAATGGTCTGAAATCCACTCTGTCATAAAATCCTGGAATTCTAGAATGTATGGATTCTTAGAATGAACTCTAGAACTTGGAGAATTCCAGAATGAAACTCTGAAATCTTCAATTATAGTCTGAACATTGCTGGTAGGATTTAGGAATCTTGGAAAGGAAGCCCAGAATTTCAGTAGAGATGCTTGGAGTCAGATCAGGAGGAGAATCTGGTGAGACCAGCTGGCTTCCTTTCACTGGCTTTTTTTTTTTTTTGCAGCGATAAAAAGACAAATGGTGCTGGTGTATGCTCAGAGCTGAGGGGTAGGGTGAAAGGCCAGGGCGGAGGTAGGAAAGGGCTTCCCTGTGAGGGTTGCTAGGCACTCAGGCCAGGGAAGGAGAGGAAAGTGAGGCTGGCCTGGCCAGGGTAGGTGGAGCTGAGAGCTGCATCCTGATTAGGATGCTGGAGTAGAAAGGGAGGGAGGGCTTTGGGGTGACATGCAGGGAGGTAGGTATGGTCAGCCCTAATCCCACTACAGCTGCTTATCCAGCTGCCAGGACTGGCAGGAACCAGGCCCAGGTCCAGGCTATGCCCTCCTCTGCTCTCTATTTTTCTCTGAAGTCCTTAACCCAGAGCAGGAGTGTGACTGTACCTTGAGCCCCAGTAAACTTGGCTAATGTGGGGGAGGGTGCCAGAATTCCTCAAAAAAATGAATTGACCCAGGATAAAAATAGTGGTACTTTATAAGAAATGTTGAATATAAGACAGAGGTACAACTAATGACACTTGTTTCACCCCAAGAACTAGCTTCATCCCAGCCAGAGCTTTGTTCCAGGCCAGATATTCAGCCACAACCCTGTTTCAGATTAGCCTCTAATCCCAGCCTCCAAAGAAGTTCCTGCTCTGGCCACAGCTGACCTCTAACCCTAACTCAAGACAGAGTCCTGATCCAGCTAGATTCCTCTAACAATGCTTAAATGAGCCCACAGACATCAGGATTCACCTTAAAGTCTCCAAAAGACAGTAGAATTCCTTGAAATGGTCAAACAGTGCCCCCAAGACATGCTGGCTTCTAGAAACCTACAGCTGCAAAAACCTCCCTGGCAAAACTCCCTAGCAACCTAACTCGTCTCCTCCCTAGTGTGGAAGGGGTTTCTGTTCCAGGAACAGCTGTGCTCCAAGCTGCACCCTGAGCTTTTTCCAATATGGGAAAAATAATACGGAAGGAGGTTAGTAGACCAGGCAGTTCACCTGATCCAGAGTCAAGACACAGGTGCTGGCTAGGTGCAGTGGCTCATGCCTATAATCCCAATGGTTTAAATTAGAGGTGAGATGATTGACTGAGCCCAGGGGTTTGAGACCGATCTGCACAACTTATTGAGACCTTGTCTGTACAATAAATTTTAAAAACTAGCCAGGCACAGTGATGCATACCTGTAGTCCAGCTATTCGAGAATCTGAGATGGAAAGATTGCCTGAGCTCAGCAGGTCAGGGCTATGATGGCCATGAGAATACCACTGCATTCCAGCCCGGACAACAGAATGAGACTCCAACTTAAAAAAAGAAAGAAAAGAAAAAGAAAAGAAGACAGGGATGGAGTCAACAGTATTGGAAGTAGAGATGTGGACTATAATGATGGTACTGGGTGAGTGACCATAGGGGTGGCCCTGGTGGTGCTGGAGGTGGAGATGCTGACTGTGGTAACAGTGCTGGGTGAGTGACCATGGAGGTGGCCCTGGTGGTGCTGGAGGTGGAGATGCTGACTCTGGTGACAGTGCTGGGTGAGTAACCATTGAGGTGGCCCTGGTGGTGCTGGAAGTGGAGATGCTGACTGTGGTGACAGTGCTGGACAAGCGACCATGGAGGTGGCCCTGGTGGTTTAGAGGTGCTGACTGTAGTGGCAGTGCTGGGTGAGTGACCATGGAAGTGGCCCTGGTGATGTTGGAGGTACTGACCGTGGTGACAGTGCTGAGTGAGTGACGATGGAGGTGGTCCTGGTGGTGTTGGAGGTGGTCCTGATCGTGTTGGAGGTAGAGATGCTGACTGTGGTGACAGTGCTGGGTGAGTGACCGTGGAGGTGGCCCTGTGGTGTTGGATATGGCCTTGGTGGTATTCAAGGCCACCCTGGTGGTGTTGTGTGGAGATGCTGACCTTGATGATTTTGGCAAATAGAGGTGGAACTACAGATGAGTGTCCCTACACCTGGCAGTAGCCACATACGCCACACAGGTCTTTTGACTTTTGTTCCCTAATTGTTTTTCCTTTATGAGCCTGGAGCTTTTTGGAAAGGAATTATGTAACAATCCAAATAACAAATACATCTGCATCTAAGTGTTCCCTGCTTCTCCTTTTAGCATCTCCAAGGTGGAAGCACAGTTGCCTTCTTCCCATCAATATGGCTGCACAGCAGAGCTAGAGGATCCCCCCTTAGACACTCCATTGGCCACACGTGTTCATTCCCAGAAGTTCAAGGGATCTCGTATGAAAAGGATGGATGGACACAGAGACCTCTCAGAGTGCCAATCCCCTGGAAGGATAAGTGAGAAACAATAGTGTATACCCCAGGTGCTGTGATGGCTGTACAGCAAAGAGACAATGTGGCCAACCTCACTTGGCCCATCTGACCATGGCATGTGAGTCATAGAGGAGGACACTCCAGCTCTTCAGCAATCTTTCCTGTTCTGTGCCTCATGAAAGTCTCTCTACTGTGACCCATCTTCTCTGGCAAGAAGTGAAAATGTGCGTTAAGGGAGTCCTTGAGGGAGGGAAAAGAGAGCTTCACTCTAATCTGGGTAACAACACTGCCCTTGCCCGATACTTCTGCCACCCAACCCCACATTCACTTCTCAAGGAGGGCAGTACCATAGGGTGTTGGTCAGGTTGCTTCTTTATTGCCATGTAAACCATTTAGCTGCCGTAGTCAAGCCTCCAGTTCTAAATGCTGGTGGCATTGCCCAGCCATTGTGACATTAAGAAATACCCCCATGCATTCCCAGCATTGCCCACCCTCTATCCCCTGGAGAATTACTATGAGAGATGGTCCATGAAGGACTTGCAAAGGGAGTGGCCTCAAACTTATTTAGCCAAGAAGATCCCACCTCTCAACTCCTTAAAGCAAGGAGAGAAGGTAAGGTCTTCAGAAAGTGAAACCTTTGAGGATGTATTTGTTGGGGGCACTCAAGGAAGGCAGGAAGGAAGGGGGGTCTTTCTTTCACCTCAGAGAAGTAAAAGGAGCTTGAAGAGACTTGCTTGGAGATCTTGGCAAGTCTTCCTAGAAATTGG
>NW_006982880.1:0-621 GCF_000164805.1 Carlito syrichta | reverse complement strand
TCTCTTCTGGGAGCTTCCTGAGTAACTCGTACTTATTCATTTTGGAAGTTTGTCTAAGTGTCCTTCTCAGGAAAATATTGTTTTAAATATCTAAAAGTCTCTAGCAATTACTCCATTGCTACAAGATAGATTTGTGTGTGTCAGTTAGGCAAAATTCCCCCTGTAGAAGACAAGTATCACTTATCACCACAGGAGTGGGGCAAGTTTTTATTTTTCATAGGGAACACATTATCTTTGGAATGAAGTAATACCTGTGAAACAGAATGAAGAACATACAAAGATACTACTGTAATAAAAATTGGCCCAATATGTGTCACTGATCTTAGATATACTGCAAATGATGTAATGAATTTAGCTCAGGTATTGTGTTGACTCTAGGTCAGGGTTCTATATTAAAAACATTCAAGACTGAAGTTAACAGTGTGAAGACAATGTGATATCAGAAGAGAATTGGGGAAGAAAAGTTATCTTCTCAAATGTTTAAAAGAAGTGTTAATACATTTATTAATTGGGGCAGTGTAGGGATGACCAATCCAGCAATTGGTTGGATTCAGAGGAGTCGCTGTGGTCACACGCACACACGTTTCATTTTACTTTAAATATTGAAAAAACACTCTATGA
>NW_006982879.1:0-1147 GCF_000164805.1 Carlito syrichta | reverse complement strand
ACATAAATTGGCCTTAGAATTGGGGAATTTCTGTACTAATCTTGATTATTATTTTCTGTTCTATAATACTGCATCAATTCTATTGCATGTAATGCTAAAAATAGTTCCCAAATCATAAATGAGTAAAAAACAAACAAACAAAAAAAGCACAATAGCAAAATATTCTCCTACCAAAGGAAACTATATCTTTTGGTGGCATTTCAATCAAAACAAAAGTTACTCAAGGTAGAATGGTACGTCTTACACGCTTATCTTTGTTTTAAATATATAGATAAAACACAAATTGTCACTAAAACAAAAGTATATTACAATATTCTTTAGATAAGATAAATATATTCTTCAACACCAAAACACCAATATAATCTATAGATGATCTCATATAACTTATTTTTTAAGGTTTATAATTTACTTGACTCTCCCTTAACTGCCAGAGGATTCATGCACAATGCAAATTGTTTTCAAGTTCTTATTTAAAGAATTAAAATTAAATTTTAAAAGATTGTAATGTCAGATGTCGACACAATTTGCCACCACTGCAAGAGGCATTTGAAAGCAATTTTCCATATTATCCTCCCTCTGCTTCGCAAAATGGAAGCTGATACTGAATGTCAAACTCCCTTTCCTCCCTTGAGAACCAGAGAGTATATGAGCTCTCTTACAGAAAACAGGAACACCTTTTTGCCTGAGGACATATCATCTAATGCTAAGGAATGGAGCTCTCAACATTTAATGAATATTTCCAACACTAACCTGTGTGAACTGAGTTATAAAATGAAAACCAACAGTCTTCTACACACCTTGGAATCTCTCCAGCAAGAATAGGAGCATCCCCTTTAAGAGGAAGACTACAAAAATCTTCAGTACCTTTTAACTGAAAAGAGACCAGTGTATTGGTTAGAAATTACACAAACTGTATCCAAATGGTGGCTCTGCCATTTTTAGAGTGTAGCTTTGGGCAACTCACATCTCTCAGCAGCCCTTTTCTCCTTTATAAAACAGGATTAATAGTATCTATCTCTTACACTGAGGGTTAAATGAGATCAAGTATGAAAAATCTTAGCTAAATATTTGCATGTAATAGGCATTAAACTCCTGCTTGTTTTTGTCCTAGGAAGCAGATTTTAAAATAGAGATTCTTGGTCGAAAG
>NW_006982878.1:0-716 GCF_000164805.1 Carlito syrichta | reverse complement strand
TGTTAGGATGATTCAAATACATTATGTTTGTTGTACACTTTATTTCTATTATTTATTTCTGTTATTTTATTATTTATTACAACATTGTAATATATAATAAAATAATTCTACAACTCACCATAAAAAAGAAGCATGGATGGAGGTAGTAAATAAAATAAGGGGTGGGCCATGCATGAATACAAATAAATGCCAGATTCTGATTTAAAGTCTGCCGCCAGATGCAGCTGTACAACCTAAGTACGTCAACTCACTTGCCACTCACTTATAGGGTTTTGATAGAACTCTCCCAGTAATCGATTTATTATGGTCTCTTTGCAATCAAGCCTCACTACTATGTTAATCTGTATTTGCAGCCATTCCCCAGCACTAGCACGACCACCTCAGTTCCACCTCAGATCACTGACACTAGATTCTCTTAAGGAGCTGCACCTAGAACCTTCACATGGGCAGTTCACGACAGGGATTGTGCTCCTATGAGAATCTCATGTTGCTGCTGATCTGACAGGAGATGGAGCTCAGGCTGTAATGCCAGCGATGAAGAGCAGCTGTAAATACAGATGAAGCTTCGCTCACTTGCCTGCTGCTCACCTCCTGTTGGGTGACTGGGTTCCTAACAGGCCCAGCAGTTGGGACCCTTGAACTAGCAGATGACACACCTTCATTCCTTTTCTCTCTCCCACAAGACTGCAATGTGCCTGAAAGCATTGATTGTTAAC
>NW_006982876.1:0-729 GCF_000164805.1 Carlito syrichta | reverse complement strand
CCTATATTTGAAGAATAGTGTAAGAGGAGTGCCCCAGGGCTTGGGTACCGAAGTGAATTAGTAGAACAAGAAGTTTATTAGAGAGATTTGAAGAGGAGATTCGTCAAGGAGAGTCTCAGCTTGAGGTTCAGATCTGAAACAGACTCTGCCAACCTACTGGGGATCTTTGGAATGATGGAAAAAACCGACCAGCCAAGTCCCTGACCCATTCAATCCTTAGTAGGAAACTGCCCAAGAAGACTCCAGCCTTGGCTTGGAAGCTGGGACAGACCCTAAAGGTGCTAACAGCTAGAGGCTGTTGTTAAATTAAGCTTAGCCTAAAGCTGCCTCCTTGCATATTTTAACTTCGGCAATCTAGCCGTTTCTATAGCTCACTTCCTTTTTCTGTCCATAAACATCCAACTATACAGCAGTCCTCAGAGTTGCTTTGAAAGTATTCTGGTTCTGAGAGCTGCCCAAAGTGTCTTTGTTCAATTTAGCTCCATTAAATTTAATTTGTCTGAGCTTTTTCTTTTAGTATGTACCTGAACATCCTGCAGCCAAATAGTAAAGACTTTCTCGGATGGATGCCAATCACACACCTTCAGAGCTGTCCCAAGTATTTTGGAGGTACCCAAGAACTGACCATTAGAATGAGTAACATACTTGAAAATGTCATCCAGATTTCCTAATTCAGAACCTTATTCTTCTAATTTCTTTTTTTTTTTTTTTTTTTTTTTTTTTTTTTTT
>NW_006982875.1:0-747 GCF_000164805.1 Carlito syrichta | reverse complement strand
TTGGTTGTAGGTATTTGGGTTTATTTCTGGATTCTCTATTCTATTCTATTGGTTCATGTTTCTGCTCTTATGTTAGTACCATGCCGTTTTGCTTACTACAGCCTTGTAGTACAATTTAAAGTCAGGTAATGGGAAGTTTCCAGCTTTGTTCTTTTTGCTTAGGGTTGCTTTAGCTATTCTGTCTCTTTTTTGGTTCCATATGAATTTTAGGATTTTTTTTTCTAATTCTGTGAAAAATGATATTGGTAGTTTAATAGAGATTGTACTTTTAACAATGTTGATTCTTCGAATCCATGAGTATGACATGTTTTTCCATTTGTTTGTGTCCTCTATAATTTATTTCATCAGAGATTTGTAGTTCTCCTTGTAGAGGTCTTTCACCTTCTTGGTTGACTATATTCCCAGGTATTTTAGGTTTTTGGCTGTTATTGTAAGTGGAATTGAAGTCTTGATTTGATTCTAAGCTTATTTTCTATTGGTTTATAGCTACTGATATGTGTGTTTTGATTTCTGCATCCTGAAACTTTACCAAATTCATTTTTCAAGCCCAGGCATGTTTTGGAAGACTCTAGGATTCTCTTGGGTATAAGGCCATATTGTCTCAGCATACAGAGATAGTTTGATTTCTTCTTTTCCAATTTAGAAACACTTTATTTCTGTTTATTGCCTAACTGTTCTGGCTAGTATTTCCAGTACTATGCACAATAGGAGTGGTGAAAGTGGGCATCCTTGCCTTGTTTCAGTTCT
>NW_006982874.1:0-860 GCF_000164805.1 Carlito syrichta | reverse complement strand
AAAGCCCACATTAGTGTCACGGTAGTATCAGGGGATTTCTCTTGGAGACAAATTTTCTAGAGAAATAAAAGTCTCAAATATTTCCAGGACTGTTTGTTACGCTCAGTGCTCCTTGGAGTCTCCTGATACCTGGGTAAAAAACAGGAATCCCATAAAGAATTTAGCTGGACAACCTGGAATGGTCTGGCCTAACCCAATAGTGGTTGGGATGACTCGTTAGGAGGATGGTTGTTTCTTGAGGCTCCTATGCAGCTGCGGGGTGGAAATCCTCAGAGCTTTTGGTGTTCAGACATAGACAGAATTAACAGAGCATAAATGAAGAGAAATCTTAAAGCAGTTACCAATCGAAATAACTAAATATGTCATGAACAGAATCAAAATACATTTATAATGGCAGTGAAGGTAGTTATTGACTTATGTTCCTCTGTCATTTCAAAAGGTCCTAAGCTCCTATTATATTCTAAATGGAATATGTATCACTTAAGACCAGGTAGAAACCACCCACTTTGGGGGGTTTTACAATTGCATGTTTCTCATCAGTGTCAATCTATTCATTACACATCTGATAAAACCCAGGTTATCCTTATTTTACCAAGGAATTTTGCATTTACTGTGTCATGGCCACAATGGAAGTGTTTCAGCTAAGAATATTAACTATCTCACGGGGAAATCTGTCAAATAGACATTCTATTCTGCTCTGTTTCTCAGAGAATAATGTATAGATGATACTGGAAATCATTTGTGCTAAAGAATTTTATGTTTTTGCATTTGTATGAGCATTTCAGCAAATTATATCTCTGGATTTTCTTCATCAAAGTACAGTGAAATTTGTGATTTAAGTAAGCATGTTATTCACTCTC
>NW_006982873.1:0-955 GCF_000164805.1 Carlito syrichta | reverse complement strand
GAAACAAAGCCTGAATTACTCGCGTTTAGAAGGAGGGTTGAAAGCCAGTGTCATCACCAGAGTTGAGGTGGATAAAAGAGACCCGAGACACCAGCCAGTTCTGAATGAACACGCTTTGCTGCCTCACAGACACGCTCCTGCCAGCACACCAGCTCGTGTTCTTTTTTGCCCTCACTCTCGTTTTTTTATTTTAAAAGGAAGAAATATCCAACATAGAAAAATACCATAGAAATAAAAAAGAAAAGAAAAGAGAACCTACAATGACCTATCATCTCTCCACACTGAGATAACCAGTTCTAGTAGTTTGGAGTCTCCCCTTCAATGGGCAAATGACTGATAGCAGGATAAGCTGATATTTCCTAGCAAAAACCAAATGCACCTGTTTTGTAAGTTGCTGTTTTCCTTTAACAATATGTTTTAATATCTCTCAGGTTATTGTCTACTTTTCTACAGCATCATTTTTATTACTGAAAAATATTTGATTGTATGAATTTTTATCATTTTATTTACCCAATTCCCCATTGTTGAAAATTTAGACTCTTTCCAATATTCTGCAGTTTAAATGATGCCGTAAAAGATATCTTCATAATTGCTTGCTGTTTCAATGGCAGGATTATTGTTACATTCTGGATTCTTTAGTACAACCATAAAGAGCTTTGCTTGTCTTTCTTACCTCTGAGGGTGTAGCTGTGATTACAGAAAAATACAGTGGTTCCTTATAGATCCTGGATGTTAGGCCTCTGTCAGATATACAGTTAGCACATTTTTCCCCCTTCTGTGGGCAGTCGCCTTGCTCTCTTGATGGTTTCTTTTTCTTGGTAGAAGGTTTCCAGTTTGATGAGGTCCCACTTGTCTATCTTGTCTCTTATGGCATTGATATCTGGGGTTTTGATCAGGAATTGGTTGCCAGTTCCAATTCCCATAAGAATGTCTCCTATATTTTCTAAGGTTCTCA
>NW_006982872.1:0-854 GCF_000164805.1 Carlito syrichta | reverse complement strand
TCAGAAGAAAAGAAAAAAAAAAGTCCAGCCCTGGAATGCTCCCTTCACAACGTCCACATCTGCGATACATTCTGTGACACCGCCAGCGTACTATGTGACCTTTGCCTTTTCCAAATTCACTTGGAGCCGGTACCAATGAACCAGTCAACTAACTGCTATGTTGTGTTCTGTTCTCTAGTTTCAAAATCAGGTCCTTGAGGACCAGGCCATGCTATGTACTACTTCATATACCCATGGTACCCCAAATCTGCATTTTCAGATCATAATTAAAGATTTAATAAATTCTTGCTATGCTGACTTTACCCTACCACAATAGTATTTACATTTAATATATGCAAAGTAATTTAAAATGGAAACAGCAAATCCTTTCTGCCTCACCAATTTTTGCTGAGTTAACCATTAAGGTTGAAATGTTTACTTTCCCCTATCACTTTCACTTTTAGAGTATAATTATTACATGAGAATGGAGATAATATGAAACTATGGCATACAAAGAATTTTGTCCTAGAAGATAAAGCAAAAGAAATGAAAATAAGTAACATCAAGAAGAATGAATATTTGTGACTCACTGAAGGGTGACAAAACATTACATTACAAAGCTCTCCAAAGATTGACAACTTTCCATTTGGAGAAGTTTTGGCACAATTATTCCACAAAGAGATTAACCTAGCAAGGTTTGTGGGGTTTTTTCCATCCTAAAACATAAGTGCAAATACATAAACACTACATTCTTAAAATATAGGACTTCCAGTGTCACATGGACACATAAAAATGAGATAATATATTACATAGTCATCCATAGTACCAATGTAAAATAATCATCCCTTATTTATGTAATTTTCCAAATTTTTTTT
>NW_006982871.1:0-902 GCF_000164805.1 Carlito syrichta | reverse complement strand
GCTGGTGTCTCTTTCTTTATTTATAAGGACACCAGACATATTGGAGGATGGTCCTACCCTTAAGGTCTCATTGAACCTAAGTTACATCTCCCAATACCTCATCTCCAAATAGAGCCACATTAGGTGTAGGGCTTCAACAAAAATTTGAAGGAAAATTATTTAGTCTATAATAAGTGTATATTAATGAATTTGAACTCAGAAAAGTTTATATTTTAAAATATTTTATTGGATTTGAAGGGAGCAAAGACACTCACATAAGGCTTATTCTGTGTTATGGGCTCAACTGTTATCCCCTAAAATTTATGCTGAAGCCCTGACATCAGTACCTATAATTTGACTACAATAAATTAGCCTGAGGTTGGTTCTATACTTTGAGTTCCTAAAGAAAAAGTGCAATCTAGGGCTGGATGCAGTGGTTCACACCTATAATCCTAGCACATTGGGAGGCTGAGGGGGGAGAATCACTTGAGCCTAGAAGTTTGAGAACCGCCTGGGCAAAATAGTGAGACATCATTTCTAAAAATGTTTAATGAGGCATTACAACACATACAAATAATGCAGATGCTACCTATAGCCAATAGGTGATTTATTTCTCTGCTTTGATTTTGTGTCCAGTCTATAAAATGCTCCATGCTCACACTGCTGGGAGGAGTTCTCCAAACCTTTTCTGGTTCTGTGTGCTGCCCAATTCATAAATCATTCTCTACTCAAATAAGCTTTTTTAATTTAATGTGATTAAAGTTTAAAAAAAACTAGAGATAAGGTCTTTTAAAAGGTAATTAAAGTAAAATGAGACAGTATGACATCTAATCCCATCTGACTAGTGTTTTAGGAGTTTTAAATTTCACTGTCAGTTTAAATCAGTAACCTTGAGTTTTTGTCCCATGAGCAAGAAGATTAAG
>NW_006982870.1:0-3004 GCF_000164805.1 Carlito syrichta | reverse complement strand
TAAGTCAACTGGCTAGCCAGCTGGCTAGCTAGTAAAGTCAGCTAGTTAATCAGCTGTCTTCCCAGCTGGATAGCTATGAAGCTAGCTAGTTAAATCAGCTGGAAAGCCAGCTGGCTAGCTGGTTAAATCAAATAATTAATTCAGCTGTCCCCCCAGCTGTCTAGGTAGTTAAGTCAACTAGTTAAGTAGCTGGATAGCCAGCTGGCTAGCTTCTTAAGTGAGCTAGTTAAGTAAGCTGGCCAGTCAGCTGTCTAGCTAGGTAGCTAGCTAGTTAAGCCAGCTAATTAAGTCAGCTGGCTAACTAGTTATGTCAGTTAGTTAAGTCAGCTGGCTAGCCACCTGCCTATCAGGGTAGCTAACTAGTTAAGTCACCTGGCTAGCCAGCTGGCTAGCTAGTTTAATCAAATAGTTAAGTCAGTTCGCTGGTCAGGAGTTTATCTAGGTAGTTTTGTAGTTAACTCATTTGACAAGCCATCAGGCTATGTAGGTAGGTAGCAACTTAAGTCAGCTGGCTAGCCTTTAGGCTATCTATTTATGTGAGCTACATAAGTCAACTGGCTGTCCAGCTGTGTAGCTAGGTAGATAGCTAGTTAAGTCTGCTGGATAGCCAGCTGTCTACGTCATTAAGACAGCTAGTTAAATCCGCTGGTTAGGGTGCTGGCTAGCTAGGTAGCTAGGCAATTAATTCAGGTGACTAGACAGCTGGCCAGCTAGTTAAGTTAGCTACTTTAGTAAGCTGGCTAACCAGCTTGGTAGCTAGTTAAGTCAGCACGTTAATTCAGTTTTCTATCCAGCTGGATAGGTAGTTAAAAAGTTATTTACGTCAGATGGGCAGCCAGCTGGATTTCTAGTTATTTCAGCTAGTTAAGTCAGCAGGCAAGCTAGGAAGCTAGCTAGTTAAGTCAGCTAGATATGTCAGCTAGCTAGCTAGTTAAGTCAGCTAGCTAGTAATCTTGCTAGCTAGGTAGCTAGCTAATTATGTCAGCTGTCTAGAATGCTGGTTAGCTAGTTAAGTCACCTAGTTAAGTCAGCTGACTAGCCAGCTTGCTAGGTAGGTAGCTTGCTAGTTAAGTCAGCTGGCTAGACAGCTGGCTAGCTAGATAAGTCACCTAATTAATTCAGCTGGATAGCCAGCTGGCTATCTATGTAGTAAACTAGTTAATTCAACAGGCTAGAAAGCAGGCCAGCTAGTTACAACAAATAGTTAAGTCAGCTGGCTAGCAAGCTGTCTAGCTTGGTAGTGACCTAGTTAAATCAGTGGGCTAACCAGCTTGCTAGCTAATTAAGTCAGTTAGTTAAGTCAGCTGGCTGTCCAGGTGGCTAGAGAGGTAGAGAACTAGTTAAGTCAGCTGTCTAACCAGCTGGATAACTAGTTTAGTCAGCTAATTTAGTCACCTGTCTGACCAGTTGCTTAGATCATTAATCAACTAGCTAAGTCAGCTGGCTAACCAGCTGGCTAGCTAGTTCAGTCACCTCATTAAGTCTGCTGCCTAGACAGCTCAATAGCTAGTTAAAAGGTTAGTTAAGTCAGATGGCTGCACAGCTGGCTATCTAGATATTTCAGTTTGTTATGTCAGCTGGCTAGATAGTTAGCTAGTTAAGTCAGCTATTTATGTGAGCTAGCTAGCTAGTGATGCCAGCTAGTTAATTCGGCTAGCTAGCTAGATAGCTAGCTAGGTAGCAGGCTAATTATTTCAGCTAGTAAAGTCAGCTGGCTATCTAGGTAGCTATCTAGTTAAGTCAGCTTGCTAGCCAGCTCCCTAACTTGGTAGCTAGCTAGTTAATTCATCTGGCTAGCCAGCTGGCTAGGTTGTTAAGTCACCTAGTTAAGTCAGCTCGCTAGCCAGCTAGTTATCTAGGTATTTACGTAGTTAAGTCAGCTGGCAAGGCAGCAGATACCAAAGGAAGCTAGCTAGTTAAGTCAGCTGGCTAGCCAACTAGCTAGCTAGTGAATTCAGCTAGTTAAGTTAGCTGGCTAGCCAGCTTGCTAACGAGTTATGTCGACTAGTTGAGTCATCTGGGTAGCCCACTGGCTAGTTGTTTAAGTCATCTAGTTAATTCAAGTGGCTAGCCAGCTGGTTAGCTAGATAGCTAGTGAGTTAAGTCAGCTGGTTAGCCAGAAGGCTAGCTGGTTAAGTCAGCTATTTAAGTCAGCTGGCTAGTCACCTGTCTAGGTAGGTAGCTAGCTAATTAAATCAGCTGGATAGCCAGTTGGCTATTTAGTTAATTCAGCAAGTTAACAGAGCTGGTTAGTCATCTGGCTAGCTAGCTGGCTGGCTAGTTAAGCCCACGGGGTAGCTAGATGGCTATCTAGTTAAGTCAGCAAGTTAAGCCAGCTGGTTAGCCGGCTGACTATCTAGTTGGCAGGCAAGTTATGCTGGCCTGTTAGCAGGTTGGTCAGGTAGGCTGCCAGCTAGTAAAGCTGGCTGGCTATCTTGCTGACCAGCAGGTTGGCGGGCTAGTTAAACCGGCTGGCTATACCACTGTCCAGCCAGGTAGCTTGGTCTTTCAGCCGGCTGACTAGCCAACTTGCCAACCCGCTAGCTAGCTAGTCGGCTGCTTAGGCAGCTAGCCAGCCAGGTAGCTAGCTAGTTAAACCAGCTAGCTAGCCATCTAGCCAACCAGGTAGCTGGCTAGTTAAGTCAGCTGACTAGCCAGCTAGCCAGCCAACTACCAGTCAGCTAGTTAAAACAGCTATCTAGTCAGCTATTAGTTAAGTCAGCTAGCAACTCAGCTAACTAATCACCTAGATTGTTAAGTCACCTAGCTACTCAGGTTTCTACTCAGCTAGCTACTTAAGTCTGCTAGCTAGTCAGCTAGCTAGTCAGCTAGATAGTTTATTCTACTAGCCAGCTAACTAGCCAGTTACCTAGCTAGTTAAGTCAGCTAGTTATACAGCTATATAACTTGTTTGCTAGCTAATTATGGCAGCTAGATAGCCAGTTAGCCAGTTAAATAGCTAGTTAAGCCAGCTAGAATATCAGCTAGTACTTAGCTAACTAGT
>NW_006982869.1:0-1307 GCF_000164805.1 Carlito syrichta | reverse complement strand
TTATCTTCAAGAAGTAACTCATGAATAGTTTGTCTGAAAATTAATAATCATGAATTTTTTTTTCTTCAGTTTTAAGTATTAGATTATACTGGAAACTGTATAGAACTAGGCAAAATGAAAAAGATGACTAATTAAACAGTGGTGAGCATTTATTTTTTAAAACACTGATATACAATTATATGTACTTATCAGATACAATGTGACATTTGGAAGTATATATACATTGTGAAATGATTAAATCTAGATAACTGGCAACTTCATTACCTCATGTAGTTATTATTTTTGTGGAGAGAAAACTTAATATTCACTCTCTTAGCATTTTTGAGGAATACAATATATCATTAACTATATTCATCACAATGCACCATAGATCTCTTGACCTTAGTTCACCTTTCTAACTATAAATGTGGATCCTTTGACCAGCATCTCCCCAACTCCCTTCCCCCAACCACCCTATCCTCTGGTAACCACAATTCTACTCTCTACTTCTATGAGATTACATTTTAAGATTCTACATATGAATGAGAACAGGAACAATTTGTCTTTCTGTGCCTGGCCTATTCACTTAACTGTGTCTTTCAGGTTCATTAATGTTGTTGCAAATGAAAGAATTTCTTTTTTTTTTAATGGCCAAATCGTATTTTATTGTGTGTTTATATACCACATTTTCTTTTATCCATGCATCACTTGATAAACACTTGGGGGGGATAGAATGTTCTGTCAATGTCTGATAGTTCCATTTGTGCTAAGGCCTAGTTTAACTTCAATGTTTCCAGTGTTTATTTCACTGGAGTTTTTTGACCTTTTGTTTCTATATTTAGTATTCCTTTGAATATTTCTTGTAGAGGCAGTCTAGTGATGACAAATTATCTCAGTGTTTGCTTGTCTGAGAAAGATTTCATTTATGAAACTTAGTTTTTGGGATACAAAACCTTTGACTGACTGTTATTCTGTTTGAGGAGATTGAAGATGGGACCCAATCCCTTCTGGCTTGTAAGGTTTCTGCTGAGAAGTCTACTGTTAGTCTGAAAACCTTTGTAAGTTGTTTGATGCTTTAGCCTCACTTCTCTTAAATTACTTCCTTTACATTAACTTTGCATAACCTGGTAATTATATTCCTTGGTCATGACTGGTTTTTGCAATGCATCTTCTGGGCAGTCTTTGGGCTTCTTGTATCCAGATGTTTAAAGCTCTTGCAATGCCAGAAACATTTTTCTCCATTAGTCCCTCAAATATGTTTTTCAAACCTGTTGTTGTTTTTTTCTTACTTACGATTCTTAGATTTGATTCTTAGGAACACCTATGAT
>NW_006982868.1:2359-7165 GCF_000164805.1 Carlito syrichta | reverse complement strand
GGCATGTGCTACCATGCCTGGCTAATTTTTTATTTTATTGTAGAGATGAGGTCTTGCCAAATTGCCTTGGCTGATCTCAAACCCATGGGCTCAGGCAATCCACTTGCAGCAAGTTATTTTAAGTAAGCAGTTAAAGAAAGTATTTCAAAATAACTCAAAAAGATTAGGTGTGGCAAGTGAAGACATATGGCACAAAAGCTAGTTTAAGGTATAACCAAGCCTCCTTAAAGAAGCAGCACCTCTTCCTGTAGTAGATACAATTCAAGCTCAATAGAAACTTTACTCATGTTATCTTCTAATTCCATCAATTCTTCCAGGCTCTTTGAGTGAGCCCATGCTGATTTACAGCTATATAAAGTTATTTGATGACTCTGGGCTACTGTGGCAGGTGAGGAGCAAATGCTTCTCCTAACATTTCTTTCCATGTTGAAGGCGCTCAGTTAGTGTAACTCCTGACTTTACTCACTCAATCCCAGGCAGAAAGAGGGACTCACCTTCACTGGTACATGGTAGAAGGATAAGCATGCATGTTTGACTTAACTCCTCCCTTCCTTTCCTAGGGAGACAGCTGCCTGCTGGAAGCATGTTTTCTTTTTTCTTTCTTTCTTTTTTTTTTTTTGAGTTGGAGTCTCACTCTGTGGCCCAGACTGGATGCAGTGGCCGCTCCCGGCCACCGCAGCCTCGACCTGCTGGGCTCTGGCGATCCTTCTGCCTCAGCCTTCCAAGTGGCCAGAATTACAAGCATGCACTACCACGCCCGGCTGATTTTTTGATTTAGGCAGGTCTGAAACCTGCGGGCTCAGACAATGCACTCACCTCAGCCTCCCAAAGGCGCGGGATTACAGGCTGAGCCACCGAGCCCGGTGGAAGCCTGTTTTCGCTCCTGCTTCTCCAAGGGTCGGTTCTTCCCCACCCTTAGGCCTGGTGTTCTGTGAGACTGGGTAGACAAGACTACCTAATTCTGGAGACTGACAGGCAGACCCAATGGACTCTTGCCTTAAGTTCTCCACCTAAGCCTTTCTCAGTAATAAAGTTGATAAAGTATCAAAGTATCTGCTACTCTTTTTGTTTTCTCTGTTGGTTCCGATTGAGATAGGAAAGGCGAGTGCTTCTCATTGAGCCCTCTTGAGAAACCTTTATCATTACAGACTCAGCTAGCTGCCATTAAAGAAAAATGAAAACTCAAAGAAGAAAATCTTATTGCAGCATGATAAAGGTATGTAATCAGACAGACATGAGATTTAAATCCTGACATAATCTCCTCCAGAAGGCATTTAAAATAAGACTCAGTTTCCTCACTGTAAAACAGGAATAATATCTACATTTCAGATCTCCATGAGAATTACAGAAAATGTATTTAAAGTGTCTGACACATAATAGGGAATCTATAAATGGCAAATACTACTACTACTGTCTCAAGGCAGTAGTAGGAGTGTTTATAAATATGGGAAAATCTATGTGGCTTGGTAAAGGCTTAATATTAGAGGGAATGTGATCATGAATATATGTGATATTGGGCTTAGAGGTGGATGGTTTATTAAGGATACATGAAGGTTAGCAATAGTTAAATATCATCCACTCAAAATACCCACTCTCACAGGCATTACAATTTATGATTCTGAAACAGCACAGAACCAAAAAGTAACATTACTCTGACCTTGGCATCTATAAGAAAAACGGGAACAACATGTGGAAACTAAAATATCTGACATAAGTAACCAGAACAAGGCTAAAGTAGAACCAAAAAAGGAAGGGGAACTAGGGAATTTTAAAAACTGGTATGCTTTAAATGCCACACACCCTCATATCCTCAAACTAATTTAGTCATATAATGTAACCATTTCTAAGGAGAAATATGGTAATCCAGAGGTACAATAAGATAATTCCATCACAAGTATAACCAGAGTTTTCAGAATATAGGTCTAATTATGGCACAGAGGTAGAAAAAATGGAGGAGCTCTAAAGACTAGTGAGCTGTACTTAATGTAGGATCCCATGACACTGGCTGAGCTTCTGAAATAGATGCTATAGTAACACACAAGTTTAGTTTAACTCTGTAACTCTATTCTATGGCCCTACTGTTTCTTATATATCACAGTTGGACATGCAACTGGCTGTATAGAAAAGGCAGAGGGGAAGGATTCTGTCAGGCTAAGAGGCCTTTTCTAAGAAAATGGATGAAAAATCTACTGCTAGAGAGAGTTAAAGTGTAAGGTGAGAAAAATTATCTGCTCTAAGAAATTACTTCTTAGGAAATTCTTGAAGGCACAAAAGACTTGTGTTTAAATCTTGAACTTGGCATTTACTAGTTATATGACTATTCCCTACTGCCATGTTAAAAAGAAAAAAATCAGTTTCAGTTTCTTCATCAGCAAAATAGAGCCAATACCATTTATCCTGTGTAGAGTTGTGTGAATTAGCACTAAGTACGTAAATAGAGTGCACTGCATATAATGAGTACTGGAAAAAACACTGATTATACTCACATATCCCACTTCATGTTTCTAAAACTAACTTCATGAGCCTAATGTCATAATTCGAAGCAGCAATTACATGGCGTTTTCTCTTCTTTTTGTTTGTCTTAAAAATATATATTAGGCATTTATTTAGGCATTTTTGTTAGTTCCCACCAAAAAATTATAGAATGTGGGGGGGGGGGGTGGGAAAGATTGACTTGAGCTGCATAGTATAAAAAACGTTTTCTTTTGAAAACCTGCTTACCCCAAATGTGGCGCACGCTCCCTCCCGCTGTACACCGCCTCCGAGGGCGCCCATGTGCCCGGCCGGCTTGCGCGAGACGACGACGGCAGCACCTCGAGCTCCAGGGACAGGCTGCCGGCACAGGCCGAGGGCGATGGGGCTGGGCTGAGGCGAGATGGCAGCGGCAACAGCCATGGCCCGGTCGTGTCATGTCCCCCCTCTCCCCCGCAGCTCAGGTGGAGAGGCTGCCAAAAAGATAGCACTGCAGCGGCGGGTGAGCCGCCCAGGTGAGCACGCGGGTGGATGGTGGTGATGGGTACCATCCTCCGATCTTGGTGTTTGGACTTAGGAGTTATCTTCAACTGTTCTGAAGCACAGAACGTTTCAACCACTGTAGATACAGACAAAGAAGAGAGGGAGACTATCAAAAAGGGTCAAGAAACTGAAATGGAGATTTTCGGTTATAATTTGAGTCACTGGAAGCTTGCCACCGTTTCCTTAGGAGTGATTTGCACTAGCAGGTTTCTCCTCCTCCCGTATTGGATATTGGATGCCCGAGTGGCGAGGGGCAGGTGAAAGCAACTTGTATTCGAGCTGCAATTAGAGACTGTGAAGTGGTGCTGCTGAGGACTACTGATGAATTCAAAATGTGGTTTTGTGCAAAAGTTCGCTTTCATCCATTTTCCAATGAAAAATCTATAGCTCATAAGGTTGCAAATGGCCATGCAGTTCATTTAACTGGGACTTCAACTGATGAGAATTAACATGAGATGAGTAACTATTCATTCAGTCACAACAGATCTGCTACTTCACCCACCACAGTGTAAAATATTTCCAAAATGATACCATTCACAATTATGGTTTCTTTAAAAAAAATTGCTTTATGGAGTAAATGAAATTACGGTGAAAGTGCCTTCTGTTTTTAAACTTTTTTTTTGAGTTGGAGTCTCACTACACTGGAGTGCAGTGGCCGCTCCCGGCCACCCGGCCACCGCAACCTCAACCTGCTGGGCTCCGGTGATCCTTCCGCATCAGCCTTCCTAGTAGCCAGATTTATAAACTTTTAATTAAAGAGGTACTCAACCAATTTTACATTTTCCAGCTGTTCTGTGTTATACCTTGGAGCACTGGCGCATACTATTACTATCCTCTAGCTATTGTGATTATGTCTATAGTATCAACTGAAGGCTCATTATATTCCATTAGAAAGCAATATGTTATGTTTCATGATATGGTGGCAGCTCATAGAACTGTGAGAGTTTCAGTTTGTAGCAAGCACAAAGAAATAGAAGAGATCTTTTCTACTGACCTTGTCCCTGGAAATATCATGGTCATCCCATTAAGGGGACAGTAATGCCTTGTGATGCAGGACTTATTAATGGGACCTGCAATTGTAAATGAAAGCATGTTAACAAAAGTGTTCCAGTAACAAAGACTAATTTACCAAATCTCTCAGTGGACATAAAAGGAATGGGCGATGAATTAAATAATCCAGAAACACATAAATGGCACCCTTTGTTTTGTGGGACTGCTGTTATTCAGACCCATTTCTACACTGGAGAACTCATCAAAGTCATAGTAGTTAGAACAGGATTTAGAGCTTCCAAAGGAGAGCTTGCTTGTTCCATATTGTATTCCAAACAAACCAATTTTAAACTTGACAGAGATGACCATTTGTCTCTTCTGTGTCTTGTGGCAGTGGCAGGCATTGGGTTTATCTACACTATTATCTATAGCATTTTAAATGAGGTGGAAGTTGGGGTAATAGCTATCGAGTCTCTTGCTTTCATTGCAATTACTTTCACCTGCACTTCCTGCTGCAATGGCTGCTGATATTGTGTATGCTCAGAGAAGACTGAAAAAAAAATTTGGCATTTTCTGTATTAGTCCCCAAAGGATAAATATCTGTGGACAGCTGAATCTTGTTTGCTTTGATAAGACTGGAACTCTTACTGAAGGTGGTTTCGATCTTTGGGGGATTCAATGAGTGGAAAATAATGATTTCTTTTACCAGAAGAAAACGTTTGCGATGAGATGTTGGTCGAGTCCCAGATTGTTGCATGCATGATTACTTGTCATTCACTTACAAACATTGAAGGAGTGCTT
>NW_006982868.1:0-1428 GCF_000164805.1 Carlito syrichta | reverse complement strand
GGGAAGGCCATACTGCTTGAATAATTTCCTTTTGTGTGTTTAAATTTATGGCATTGTACAGCATTATGCAGTACTTCAGTGTTACTCTCCTGCATTCTATCTTAAGTAACATAGGAAACTTCCAGTTTTTCTTCATTGGTCTGGCAATCATTTTGTTAGTGGTATTTACAATGAGTTTAAATCCTGCCTGGAGGGAACTTTTGGCAAAAAGACTGCCTTCAGGTCTTATATTGGGGCCCTTCTCTTCTCCATTTTGTCTCAGATTATCATTTGCATTAGATTTCAATCTTTGCAGTGTTTTTTAGGTCAAGCAGCCATCTCAGTATGAAGTGTGGCATCCACATTCAGATGCTTGTAATACAACAAGAAGCTTGTATTGGAATTCTTCACAGTTACACAAAAAACCAAACTTGATGAACATAATATACAGAATTATGAAAACATCACAGCGTTTTTAATTTCATTTTCAATACCTCATAGTGGCAATAGCCTTTTCAAAGGAAGACCCTTCAGGCAACCTTGCTACAATAATTATTTTTTTGTTTTATCTGTGATTAGATTATATTTTTTCTTATTATTCATCATGTTATATTCAATTGCCTCTGCTGACCAGGTTCTTCAGATAGTATGTGTACCATTTACTATATACATGTATCACTATGCTTGTCATTGTTCTTGTCAATGCTCTTGTATCTATCATGGTGGAAGAGTCAGTGAATTGATGGGGAAAGTGCTGCTTGTCCTGGGCCCTGGACTGTAGGAAGAAGATACCAAAGGTGAGGTAAATATACCTGGTACAGGAGCTCTTTGTTGATCCAGAATGACCACCAAAACCTCAGACAACAGCAGAAACCAAAGCATTAATTAGGGAGAATGGATTGTGTAGATCATCACAATCTGATTTTCAGATTTTCTGATCCTGTAGAATGGCACTATTTCAATTTATGTCCCTTATGATATAGTAGCTGATTTGAGAGCTTTGCTCTTTAAAAAAAAAAATAGAAAAAGGATTGGCCTAAGAGTTAAATTAACAATCAATCTGTAAATTCCTTTATCTTCATATCTTCATTCAGCAGCCTAAATATTACATACATTTTCAGAATTTTCTTGATTGTTATCCTCAGTGACATCCTTTTATTTTTTTTTTTGCCAAAATTTTAATTTTGGAGTGTTAATGAGTCTCCAGTGGAAACAGATTGAAAACCTGTCTTTGGTTCCATTTCTTCCAAATAATTCTATATAAACATGCATCAATTCCCTTTGATGGCCTAGAGTTATTAGTGAGTTTATATGGTGTTGCTTATAGAACAACTCAGGTAATTTCCATTTATGGTTTTATATTTTCTGTACAAACTGCCTGGGTTTTATTTTTCTCATCAGCAAGGTGCTCCACTGCCTTCTTGAAATGTCTTAAAACTATGAAATGAG
>NW_006982867.1:0-1385 GCF_000164805.1 Carlito syrichta | reverse complement strand
TGTGTGTGTGTGTGTGTGTGTGTGTGTATGCATGCGTGCACTCACATGTGCATGCATACACATACATATACACACACAATTATACAATTATAATGCTTTTTTTTATTGTAGAGATCTGTATCTTATTAGATTTAGTTCCAGGTATTTGATTTTTATGCCAATGTAAATT
Organism: Carlito syrichta; assembly: GCF_000164805.1. Classification (NCBI taxonomy): domain Eukaryota; kingdom Metazoa; phylum Chordata; class Mammalia; order Primates; family Tarsiidae; genus Carlito; species Carlito syrichta. The sequence continues at coordinate 1,216 of NW_006982867.1, read as the reverse complement.
GTGTTGCTAATGTAAATTGTGTTGTTCCTTAGGCTTTCTAATTATTGCTGATATATGAAAATGGAATTAATTTTTTTCCTTAAATCTTTAAATTTGGAATTAATTTTTATATTTTTGTTTTATCTTATTGATTATGCTAAGTCCACTAATTAATTTTGCTGTCTTCCCTGTGGATTCTTTTGGGTTTTCTATATACTATAATGATGCTGCATGCATAAAAGGATCGTTTTATTTTTTCCTTTCCTATACTGTTGTATAGGCCTTTCAGAAGGCCTCATCCTCTCCACTGATTGGCATCCTCTCAGGGTTAGCCATGGTGTGGATCTGGAAGCTTCTCCTTTGTAGACCTTCGGAGCTCAGACCAGGCCTACGATGAGATGTGGTCCTGGGTCCCGGAAGGGCAGCCTCCTGTTCTCCCCAGGGGCCAGAGCCTCTGTGTAGAATTCCATTAGTACACAAATTCCATGCTGTTTGCCGTCTTGTGGTGGAATGGTCCTTTGCCGAGTCCAGCCCTGCTCCTCCACCTCAGGCTGATGTCCTGCTCTCCTATGTGTTGTTCAGGCCCTGTGGCTTGGGTGGCTTGCTTTCCTTCTGGTGACTGCCACCACTAAGACTGTCCCAGACCCAGTCCCCTGTTTTTCTCGACCAGTTCTTCATGGAGTAGGATAGGGTCTCCCTGGCTCCTCCTTTTCTTACTCTCCTCAAAATAAGCATTCATGGGACCTTCTGGTTTTACAAGTTTTATGGTTAATCTGTACTAGAAGATGGGAAAGTAAACATAATAAATATAAGAAAATGTCTGAATTTTAAAAAATTCTCCAGTCTCCCATAATCTGTAGTTTCTTATTCAGTCATTGGGAAAACCAATGGCCCTTTTTCTTCAACATTTATTGGTCATTTAATTCCCTCCCACTGTCTTGAGCTTTTCCTCCAAGTCTGTCTGGTCCTGAAGAATCAGTCAGAAAACAAAAAAAGGTTTTCCCTTTTCACAAGTGGAAGCTTCGAGCTCTAAGGAGTTTTTCCTCTAGGACTTTGATCCATGTTGGAATGGCCGTCTTTGTACGTTCCTAGATAGTCTCTGTCCTCCTTCTGGACACAAGATGCTGACTCTCATTAGTGTCATGCTGTGTCCCTGCTCTTAGCACACCATGCCTGGAACTTAGCATCTTTCAGTCAGTGTTACCCAAATGACCATCTGGATCATTTTTGTCTCCAC
>NW_006982866.1:0-1455 GCF_000164805.1 Carlito syrichta | reverse complement strand
TCTCTTACTATGCCTAATTTGTAAATTAAATTTTATCTCCATTATGTATGTACACAAAAACACATAGGATTACAGGGTTTGGTACTATCTGTAGTTTCAGGTATTCATTAGGGTCTTGGAGGGCACTCACCTCAGATGGATTGGGGCACTATTATATTCCGGAGTCGTCAGAATATATTGCATATATCTATATATCTATAGATATATATATATCTTTTGATGTAGAGAATGTATCTTTTGATGGAAGAGCAGGTAACTGAATCAGCTGTCTGAATTGTCTCAGTATTCTTTGTATACTCCTTGTTGAATGGATTAGGCACTTTAAAGATGAGCCTTGTTCCTTTCTCCTTTCCCAAATAAATTTATAAAATTTCAGATTTTTAAAACGTTGACAAAAACTTTCACACTGATCACCTTCAATATCTTAACTCTGCTTCACAATCTCTTACATCTTTATAAATTATTTTTTTCTATAAAAAAGTAAACTTGTATTATCTCCATTTATTTTTACAAGGCCTTGTGGGATAGACCAGTTCTTAATACTCTCATTTTACAGAGTAGAAACTTGAAATTAGACCATTTTTCCAAAACCAGTGATCTGCTTCATCACAAGTAAAATTAAGATCTCCTTACACCAATCCATTTTCAATTCATTTCACATCCTTCTCTACTTTATCTTTTGGTATTAAGTTGTATATTTAACTCTGTCAGTAATACTCTGAGAGAGCTCATAAGCATTAGATACCTGAGACCAAAAATGTATTATTAACCATATAATGTAACTCTGAACACAATATTATTCAATGTCAACCAGTAATATCTTAGCTTAAGCCCCTAAATACAGAAAGAATAAAAAGTAAGTTTCATTAATCAATGTTGCTTGATATAACATGTTTCCATAAAACATTTTTTAAAGATTTGTATGTTTTCTAAGCATCCCTGGACTTCTTTCTACACACAAAAAATGAACTAAATAATGGTCATTTGATTTTTATTCAAGGATGTGGATGGACTTTGTTCATATAGAATTGAAGTACTCTCTCTGTCTTATTCATACCAGGACACAAATATTCTCCTCATTTTATATTAAAAGATTGTGGGTTGAAATTGAGGGGAAATATAACTTTGTTCTTTTTGGTGCTTAATAATATTCATTTAATGGGTTCATAAGCACAATGGACAGCAGGCAGATAATATTCCAGCTGTCAGTCTGCTCTCTGGACTCACTGAGTTGTACAGATTATCTCTAAAGGAGTCATGTGTTTATACATTGAATCTGAGTACTGATGGTGTGCATTTTTGGAAGACATCATTTTCTGCTTCTAAACTCATAATGTAGATGGAATTGGAGTAGAGTAAGGCAAGAGAAAAATGCATTCTTGTGTTTTGTAAGATTTAGGAGATATTAACAGAATAAGCAGGGAAGTTCGGAGATTTGAGTTACCGAAAGAAATA
>NW_006982865.1:0-2327 GCF_000164805.1 Carlito syrichta | reverse complement strand
GTGTGATTCTTAGAAAAATTTAGCAACAAGCCTAGGGTCGATCAATACATGGCACACTCAGAACTGAAATTCCAGGTTGTTCCACACTGCCTATCCCTGCCATGTTTTCTTTCCCTATGACAGTTGACCATGTTGTTTGAGGGGCGTCTCACTAAATGTTCTTGTTCCAAAACCCGATCCCAGGCCCCCACAGGGTGTCTGGCATCATCAGACTGTAGGAGGCACAGCATTGGCCAGATACTTACATTTAGGCACCTTATAGACTCCAGGCAAGTAATAGGTGCCATGGGGATTTGAACAGCCTTTTGAGGCTATGCTTTGATCGAGAACAGTTTAGCATGAACTCTGATCCTGAATCCCAGACAGAGATTTTCTCACCTCCTTTGGGATTCATCTCCCACATCTGGCATGGCATTATTCATAAAACACTTCACATCCCATATAACGTGAACCCAAATACCACATATAAAAATGATTTTTGAGAATAATGTTTTGCTTCTAAGGAAGTGTTCTAGCCAAATTACCTCTATAACACTAGAAGAATAGGCTCATGTATCTTTATTCTGTTTGTGTGAATCTTCAAGCCCAGTTAAATGAGCACGCATGTTGCCAATGGTTTTAAAAATATAAGAGCTGACAAGTTTTACCTAAGTTCCCTTTTTTGTATGGAACACAGCTTCAGACAACTTGAAACACCCTCACTGGGGAAATGTTAATGAAAGGCTTTGGCATCTAAGAATCATTCTTAAAAATTTCCCACTCTCAAGGATTCTTTTCTTTCTAAGTGCTATTCTCAAATGGAAAATTCATAGTATCTGAAAGGTTAGATTACTTACTTTATCACCCTTATTATGGTAACTCTAAGAGAAATAGCAAGTGGTTTAACAATCGCCTATTTATACATATGAATGTTCAAAAGAAAACACAGAGTTAGGATTTCAAGTCACAGGGAAAATTTTCATAAGCAATAACATTAGTCAAAATGTGTTTGCCTTCACAGTTGGTGGAAATGTGTGTGGTAGAACATTTGAGACAAGAGCATGTATTCAAGCCACATATATTGCACATTTTCAGCCAAAAGAAAAAGCAGCTATAAATCAGGTTGAAAATTTACTGTTTTAATGTCACTAGAAAGTAATTTCTCAGAAGTTATCCCAGTTGCTGCTGTACAGAATTTTTGTTAACTTTTTTTGTTGTTGTTAGAGTCAATACCCCGATTTGTTCAAGGAATAATATTTACTCCAGGAAAATGCTTCTTCTCATCATTTTTCCAAAACCTCTAAGTACCAAAAGCCCTTTGAGAAGCTGTTTTCTTTTGGGATTCTCACTGAGCCACCTACTCATTGGAGGAAAACTACTTCAACACCAAAAACAAATAAAGTCAATTAAGAAACACTGCGGCTGAATGATTGGTCTCAATGTCTAGAAGCTTGTGGTTAGCCCAGTAGAGCCACTGACTTGTACAGAGGCCTAAATAAAGACACCTTTCTTTACAACACATCATTGGGTTGACTGATCTTATGGTCCAAGTGCCTGTCCTTGAAATTCCATGAACTGCCTGAATCTTTACACACTGATTTGTTAATTAGTATTTGCAGTGTACTTCAAGATTCCACCAGGAACTAGAGTTTGGTTACAAATGACAAAAAATAAAGTTGTTTGCTTAAGAAGTTTATTAAACTCTTTCATTTCAAGTTGTTTTCTTTTTTCCTTTTTGTTTCTTTCTTTTTTGTTTTTTTGACTTTAGCTATGGACAAATTCCCCTTGTCTGTACAGTCATTTTTAAACTATCGTTACCACTTTTATAATGTTACCCGATTAGCTTATATTTATTTTATGTGGCTTGTAGTTGGACCTCATGTTGTTTTATGAAAATAAGTTCAAAATTAATCTTTTTATTCGGGGTTCATAGCCAAAAATAGTGTCTAGGTCAATTGCATGATGAGATATGTGGAGTGAAGAGCTTTTTATCTGAATCATGAAAACTTAGGAAAACATATGTTGCTTTATTTATTTATTTATTTTGTATTGGATTCTCACTCTGTTGCCCAGGCTGGAGTGCAGTGGCACACTCATGGCCACTGCAATCTCGACCTACCGGGCTCAGGCGATTCTTCTGCCTCAGCCATCCAAGTAGCTGGAACTGTAGGTATGTACCAACGTGCCTGGCTAATTTTTTAATTTTTTTTTATTTTCCATCGTAGAGATGAGGTCTCACCAAGTTGCCCAGGATGATTTCGAACTCATGGGCTCAGGCAATCCTCTCACCTCGGCCTCCCAAAGAACTGGGATTATAGGCATGAGCCACTGTACCCAGACGATGCTGC
>NW_006982864.1:0-2137 GCF_000164805.1 Carlito syrichta | reverse complement strand
TTATCCTGAAAATCCAAATTAAGATTTATAGAATGGTCACAGTTGGTCACTGTGAGATGGAGTAGGGACGGGACTTGGCCCCACTCCCAGTAACACATTTCTCCATACTTAACCATGAGATCACAAGAAGAAACTAAGGTAAGCAAAAATGTGAAACATGTCACCATAAATCTCATCCAAAGCATTTGGTCCCTACACTTACACTTGTACAAGATCAAGGGAATGATCGATCATAACCCCTTGCCTCATTATACTACTAAAATCCCCACCCAGGGAAGAGCTTATCTGCCATTTTCTTTTAGTAAAGTGTGTAGATGTATGATCGGCAACTTTACCTGTGTGGTCCAGACTCCACCTCTGCATACAGTGATTCGCAAATCAACTCAGTAAAAGGCTCAGAACAGTTCTCCTAGGGAGTCCCCTGGAGAACCCTCCTTCCAATGATATCTTGTGCTGGATTAGTGGCCCCCAACATTTTAGATATCAGGGATCAGTTTCATGGAAGATAATTTTTTCATGGGGAGGAGGAGGTGTTCTGGGGAGGAGACAATTATCAGGCATTAGATTTGTATAAAGAGCACGCAACCTAGATCCCTTGCCTGTGCTTTTCACAATTGGGTTCCCGTGTCTACCAGAATCTAATGACACCCCTGATCTGACAGAAGCCAGAGCTCCATTGGTGGCCGCTCACCTCCTGCTGTGCTGCCTAGCTCCTAATAGGCCAAGGACCAATACCAGTCTGTGACCCAGGTTGAGGACTCCTGTGCTGGAGTGTCAGCTCCAAGAAAGACTTGTCTGGGAAACTCATATGGCCTAATGCTAATTTCTATTGCATGAAAAGCCTAAGAACCCTAGTCAGTGACAAGTGGGCATAGGGAATGAGTGCAAACTATAAAAAATTGCTCAATGTACCTAAACCACAGTTACTCAAAACAAAGATGCCTCAAATTGTTATTAATAATTCTTGGTAATGAATAGCACCATTGTTACTTACCATCACAGTGTTACTTTCCAAACTAAAATTGTTATTTTGCAAACTAAAGATACCTAAAATGGTTCATTCTTGGTAAAGAAGAGTACCATTGCTACTTACCACCATTTTGCTACTTTCCAATCTGGGCCTCAAACAATATTAGAGTTGAACTCCCTTGGCCTAGCCTGTATTGCAGATATCAGTATGATCTGGGTGTGGCCCAAAACAGTTTTCTGCATTCTGTCCAGCAAGGAGTACTTCTACTACTGTTTAGAAAATATCACTGAAGGAAAGAATAGGGTGATTAAATTGGATGCTCTAAAAGAGCACATTTTTAACAGACAAGACTTATACATGACTAAGTGGTTATGTACCTTAGTGGTCTCCAACCCCAGGCCATGGACTGTACCACACAGCAGGAATGAGTGGCAGACGAGCGAGTGAAGCTTCATCTGTACTTACAGCTGCTTCTTATCACTTGCATTATCGCCTGAGTTGCTTCTCATCACTTGCATTACCACCTGAGCTTCACCTTCTGTCAGATCAGCAGTGGCATTATATTCTCATAGGAGTGTGAACCCTATTGTGAGCTGCACATGTGATGGACCTGGGCTGCACACTCCTTATGAGAATACAATGCCTGATGATCTGAGGTGGAGTCGAGATGGTGATGTTAGCACTGGGGAGTAGCTGCAAATACAGGCTAACACCAGCAGTGAGGTTTGACTGGACATCCCTCTCCTTTCCTGTCTGTAGAAAAATTATCTCCCGCAAAGCCAGTCCCTGATGCCAGTAAGGTTGGGGACCACTGATATGCCTGATTGTAACCATCATTTTTTTCAGAGCAAAGTTGCACATAAATGCAGATCACCCCAAAGCAAGAGGTGATACTTTGCATTTGGAAATGAATTTTTGATTATGTATTCTTAGTTCAAAGTACCAATTTACCATTATTTTCTAAACAATTTTAAACATACCTTTATTTCCTATAAGTACACTGACTTTAAATATCCCTGAATTTAAGCCGGGCTCGGTGGCTCAGCCTGTAATCCCGTGCCTTTGGGAGGCTGAGGTGAGTGAATTGCCTGAGCCCGCGGGTTCGAGACCCGCCTGGGCAGCGAGACCTCATCTCTACAATAAATCAAAAAATCAGCTGGGTGTGGT
>NW_006982863.1:0-2046 GCF_000164805.1 Carlito syrichta | reverse complement strand
CATTATTTTAAATTCATTTGGTAGTAGCTGCAAAATACTTATTCAACATTTAAGCCTGTTTTCAGGCTTCAATTTTGCTTTGAAATAAGGTATTAGCGAGGCATGGTGGTGTGCACTTGTGGTCTCAGCTATTTGGGAGGCTGAGGTGGGAGGATTGTTAGAGCTCAGAAGTTCAAGTGCAGTGAGCTATGATAATACCCCTGCATTCCCACGTAGGCAACACAGCGAGGCCCTGTCTTTAAAAAATAAAAAAAAAATAAGGCATTAGTGAATATCTCTCTAGAGCTTTTCCGTTTTTCAGATAATTTCTTGAGCTGTAGCTTTCAGGAAAGTGGAATTAATGGGTCAGAGGGCCCTGATATTCTGAAGGTCCTCACTGATAATATGTGAAAATAGTTCTTCCCTCGACTTTGACCAACAACCAGTTTAATTTGCTGGACCGAAAGTGGAATGGCATTTTAATTGGAATTTTAAAAAATACTATGCTGTTGAATATTTTCCCATATATTTATATCAGTTCTTCTGTTTATTCTTTGATCCTATCCTTTGATCACTATATTTGAATAGTGCTCTTTACCTATTGCAGTTGCCAAATCTTTGTTATACTTGCAAATATTATTGCAGATACTGTTCCCAATTTGTTGTGTGCATATTAATTTTCAACACTGAACAGTTTTCAACACTGAGCCTTCTCTAAAGGCTTTAAGTAAATTAAGATGGGAGATTAGGAAAAAGTAGGAAGGAAATGTGTCTTTTAGTGAAATGATTTTGCATTCTTTGGACATTATCTCTTCAAATAATATCTGTTTATTTCTAAAAATGTCATGGTTGGAAAAATTAGCAGTGAATTGTTCTTCACTGATTTCATGAAGTGTCTTTGTCCTCATACAGTTTATTGTTCTATCCCAAAGCCAAAATACTTGCTTGAAAATGGGAAAATTTTCCAGTTGTAAGGATGTTTATATACTTGATGCCAAATATCTGGATGATTACACATATTTAAATGTTGAACATAATGGAGGCGTGTTTATTTATATTTTTTGAAGAGTAATATGCTGTAGAATGCAGTTTATTAACTCTAGAATATCATATTATTTAACATGTAGTTTTTAAATATATATTTATTTCCAGCCTTTCACTTTTAAATTATATTGATCAAATTAGCCAAATTAAATAATTTTGGCTACTTTGAGAGGAAGCAAGCCAGTTGACACTTTTATTAGCATCGTAGGATTTTAGAACTTTCAGGGATCTTAGTATGATATTTTGTAATGTTCATTTTAAGTAGATGAGATACTGGGATTGGGGGATAGAAAGCTTGTTGGGACTGGAATCAGTGTCTGGTTTGTGTAGTTTTTTTGCAACCTGTCATACTGTTGGGGTTTTTGAGTTCTGGGAGTTTAGTTTTCAAATGACAGAACTACTTAATGGAATTCACTTGAATCTGTGATATTTTTCATCCTATTAGGATAAATATAAAAATTAATCTATATGTAATAAAAATAAATTTTAGGACATCTGGTAATTAGTTTGCATTTTTCTTTTTAAAATGTATATTTCAGCCTGAAAAAATTAAACAAACATGTTTTCTTATTATTCACGAGATGACCTAATTAGATGTCTCTTAATTAACTGTAGCTTTATCTGTGCCTAGATTGTTGCAGAATTCATCATAAACTTCAGCATTATGTTCTTGTTTTTAATTGTGTAATTTATTATCGTCTTTATCTTCAAAACTCAGAAGACAAATAAGATGATCCAGGTGCTGCAGAATCTTGCACCTCAAATTGTAATTTAGGTCCTTAAAAAATATTTAGGACATTAAAGTACTCTTTGGAGAAAATACTGACTTTCTGGCAAGAATGCATGTAACTTTGTGAATGTGTTCTCTAAATCTTTTCTCTTTAGATTTTGAATCCACTTGTTTCCAAGGCACAACTTTCCCAAACAGTTCAGTCTCGTTTGGTTAGTTGTAAAATTTTGGGAAAACTGACCAACAAATTTGATGCCCATATGTGAGTATTTGCATATAATTTTTGTCTGTTT
>NW_006982862.1:0-677 GCF_000164805.1 Carlito syrichta | reverse complement strand
GTATCATCCTCCCCGAGTACTGAGCTGACAGGTGTGAGCTGCTCCGCCGTACCTGTACCCCCATCAATTTGAGAGTTATGCCCGCTTTTTCCCCAATCAGCCCCTGTGAGGGATGAGTGGGTCAGCCCTGGGAACGAGGTGGGCAGAGGTGTGGACGCCCAGTGGAGACACGCCCCTGTCACAGGTGCTCATGCTGGGATGGCTCAGCAGGTGACTCCGGCTGCCATCTCCGGGGGATTAGGTCATTGGAAGAGAGTGGGACTCATGATGGGTCTCTGTGAGGGGTGTGGAGGCCACGTGTGGGATCTCACACCTGTCATCCCGGTGCTCTGTGTGGCTGAGCTGAGAGGATGGCCTAAGCCCCCAGGTGCGACACCAACCCGGGCAATTTGTCGAGACCTCCTCTCTACAAGAAGCCAGAAACCTGAACCATGCATGGTGGTGCATGTCTGTCTTTCCAGCCTCTTGGGAAGCCACAGCAAGAGGATTGCCATAGCCCAGCCAATGTAGGCCATGTTGGCCAAGAGCAAGCCCCTGCACTTTGGCTGGGTGATGGAGCGGGATGCTGACTAAGAATAATAATTCCAACCACCACCACCACCCTAAACACAGGCCAAGATCTGGGGCTCAGCCTAGCATCCTAGCACTTCGGAAGCAAAGGAAGTGGGCGACCTGGC
>NW_006982861.1:0-773 GCF_000164805.1 Carlito syrichta | reverse complement strand
TGCGTTATTAATGCCGTCTGATCCGACTTGCTTATAGTGCAGTGCGATACTCCTGGTCTTATGAGTGCCATCTGATACTCATGCGTTATTAGTACCCTCTGATCTACTTGCTTATTAGTGTGGTCTGATCAGACTTGCCTTATTAATGTCGTCTAATCCTAATTGCCTTATTAGTGCCCTCTGATCCTACTTGCCTTATTAGTGCCTCCTGATGCTACATGACTATTTAGTGCCGCCTAGTCCTATTTGCCTTATTAGCCCCGCCTGATCCTACTTGCCTTAATAGTGCCGCCTGATACTACTTCCCTTCTTAGTGCACTCTGATACCACTTGCCTTCTTAGTGCTGTCTCATACTACTTGCCTTCTTAGTGCCGTCTGATACTACTTGCACTCTTACTGTCATCTGATATTACTTGCCTTCTTATTGTCATCTGATATTACTTGCCATCTTATTGTCATCTGATAAATCTTGCCTTGTTACTGCCGTCTGATACTACTTGCACTCTTACTGTCATCTGATATTACTTGCCTTCTTATTGTCATCTGATATTACTTGCCATCTTATTGTCATCTGATAAATCTTGCCTTGTTAGTGCCGTCTGATACTACTTGCCTTATTTGTGCCATCTGATAGTACTTGCCTTGTTATTGTCGTCTCAAACTACTTGCGTTGTTAGTGCCGTCTGATACTACTTGCCTTGTTAGTGTCCTCTGATACTACTTACCTTAATGGTGCTGTCTGATACTCTTTGACTTATTGCCTTCTGATACT
>NW_006982860.1:0-334 GCF_000164805.1 Carlito syrichta | reverse complement strand
CAAGACACGACCCCCTCCAGCCAAAGTGAGCGACTGCCACTCCTCTACCCGACAGCTTGTCTGCGTGCTAGTTTCTCCTCCCCGGAGATGAGATTTATCCAGAAACTCGGTCGTGGCATTACCCTGCTTTCTGTCAATAACCAATCCAGAGTGAACCCTGCTTTCTTGGACCCTCCCTCAAGTCACCCACACCCTCCTCTGGGCTCTATACTGCAGTGGGCCTGCCCTATCCTCCAGTCCAGCACCCTCAGGCGGGCGTGCCTGCCCTCAGGGGACACCCTCGGCCTCCTCCGTTATGCGGCATTTCCATGTGGCAATCCCCTCAAGGCATTGT
>NW_006982859.1:0-781 GCF_000164805.1 Carlito syrichta | reverse complement strand
ATGAGTTGGTTGGGAAATTGAGGTTTGATTCCAGAATCTCTATCCTGTTCCATCGATCCATATGCCGGTTCTTAGTACTAGTACCTGGCTGTTTGGATTCTAGTAGCCTTGTTGTAAAGTTTAACGTATGGAAGTGTGATATCTCCTGCTTTATTTTCTCTTGCTGAGGATTGTTTTGGCTATTCGTGGTTGTTTGTGTTTCCATATGAATTTCTGTAAGAATTCCATATGAATTCCAGGTCTGAGAAGAATGATGTTGGTAATTGAATGGGTATTGCATTGAATCTGTAGATTGCCTATGGTAGGATGGACATCTTAACAATCTTGATTCTTCCAGTCCATGAGCATGGAATATTTTTCCATTTCTTTTTGTCTTCTTGGATTTCTTTGAGCAGTGTTTTGTAGTTTCCATTGTTAAGGTCTTTCACTTCTCTGGTTAGGAAGATGCCAAGGTATTTTATTTATTTTGTGGCTACTGTGAATGACATTGTGCTTTTTATTTGGTTCTCTGCCTGTTTATAGTTGGCGTAAAAGAATGCAATTGTCTTCTGCACATTTATTTTGTACCCTGAGAATTTTTCAAAGTCCTTTATGAGTGCAAGCAGGTTTTTGACAGATTCTCTTGAGCTTTTGAGGTATGGGATCATATTGTCAATAAAGAGGAATAACCAACTTCCTCTCTTCCGAAAGGATACCCCTGATTTCCTTCTCTTGTCTAATTGCTCTAGCTAGGACTTCCAATAGTGTTGCATAAGAGGGGCAGAGTGGGCAGTCTTATCTG
>NW_006982858.1:0-747 GCF_000164805.1 Carlito syrichta | reverse complement strand
TGGCCTTTCTTGGAGGAAGGTCCTCATTGGTGAGTAGGGAGTGTCAGCCTGCCTGGGGCACATTTCTCACCTCAGAGAGAAAAGCCAGCAGGAACCTGGCCAGGTAGCCTCAGGAACCCCCACACCAAAGCACGGGCAGACATTTTGGGGGAGTCGAACTTGAGAGTGCCGAGCTTGGTGGACCCTCACATATTGGGATCATTGGGGGAAGGACTGAAGGCAGAAGGTTTGCAGGAGAATGGATCTTTCTTTCTTTCTTTCTTTCTTTCTTTCTTTCTTTCTTTCTTTCTTTCTTTCTTTCTTTCTTTCTTTTCTTCTTTCTTTCGTCACTAGGTTGCTCAGGCTGCTCTCAAACCTCCCAACTCAGGCCATCCTCCCGGCATGGGCCTCCAAAACTGCTGTGATCACAGGCTTTCCATTTGGGTAATATCTGGGTCTTCCTGCCTGGTCTTGAATTCTGGGCCAGAGGCTATCCTCCCTCTGAGGCCTGCCCTTACCCGAGGTTTTCTAGGATTTACTTGGGGTCAATGTGAGAGCTTACTATGGTGTCCAGCCAGATATCAAGCTCCTGGGCAGAGTCATGTTCCCGTCTCAACTTCCCTAAGTGCCGAGGAGATAGGTGTGATTCACCCGGTCATCCTGACCCTCCCAAAGGTTTGAGAATCATACCTTCCCTTTCACGAACGTGGACCCTGGGAGGGGGGTTCGGGTCAACACTTGGGAATGAGGTGGGCAGAGGTGTGGGTG
>NW_006982857.1:0-3862 GCF_000164805.1 Carlito syrichta | reverse complement strand
ATGATAATAATCACTACCACCACCACCACCAACACTCCTGCCACCCAGTGCGAGGTGTCACACTCAGGGATGAGAGGAGAATCAGCATTAACCTGGCCAGGGAGCCTCAGGAACTCCCGCACCAAAGTGGGGCAGCCATTGGGGAATTTGGGGTTGGAAGTTTCTGAGCGTGGGTGACCCTCACATTTCGGGGTGGAAGGGTGGATGGAATGAGGGCAGAATATTTGCAGGAGAATTTCTTTCTTTCTTTCTTTCTTTCTTTCTTTCTTTCTTTCTTTCTTTCTTTCTTTCTTTCTTTCTGTCTGTCTGTCTTTCTTTCTTTCATTTCTATCCTCACTAGGTTGCTGAGGGTGCTCTCAAACCACACAACTTGGCCCATCCTTTCATGGTGGGCATCCCAAACTACTGCGATCACAGGCTGCCCATGTGGTTGAAATCCAGGTCTTCTTGCCTTGTCTTGAACTCTGACCCAGAGGCGATCCTTCCACCGAGGCCTACCCTCAACCAAGGTTTTCTGGGTTTTGCTTGGGTTCGAGTTGGGGTATTGCTATGGTGTCCAGCTAGGTCTCAAGCTCTCAGGCAACAGCCATATTCCTGTCTTGCCCTCCCCGAAAGCCGAGGAAACAGGCGTGAGTTGCCCAGCTGTCCCTGCCCCCACAAAGATTTGAGAGTCAAGCCCTCCCTTTCCCCGTGGTGGTCCCTGGGGTGAGGGAGGGGATTGACCCTAGGGAAAGAGGCCAGTGGAGTGGTGGTTCCCAGGTGGAGATGCCCCATCCTTAGGGGCTGTCCCACAGGAGGGCCCAGCGGGCTACTCTAGCTGACCTCTCCGGTGTCCCGGGTTGTTGGAAGGGAGTGGCTGTTGTGGTAGGGTCCTGAGAAAGGGGTGTAGGCCAGGCATGGGGGCTCACACCCTCATCACAGCACTCTGGGAGACTGAGTCGAGTAGAATGCCTGAGACCCGGGTTCGAGAACAGCATGAACACCTTGTCAAGACCTTGACTCTACAAGAAAACAGAAATTGAGCCAAGTGTGGTGGCACATGCCTGTCATTCCTGCCACTTGGGAGGTCGTAGAAGAAGAATCGCCACTGCCTCTCTGGTGGAGGCCGTGGTGGGAGAGATCAGGCCCCTGTGCTCCAACCTGGGAGACTCAGTGGGACTCCATCTGAGAAAAATAATACCAACCACCACCACCACCAAAAGAACAGGCCGGACTCAGGGTCTCAGCCTGGCATCCCGGCCGTACAGAGACCCAGGCAATTGGACGACCTGAGCCTGCAGGTTTGGCATCAGCCCGGGACATGGGGCAAGACCTCGACTCGACTATCAATAATAAATCCAAAGATAAGTGGGGTATGGTGTTGCAGGTCTGTGATTCCAGCCACTCAGGGATCCCAGGCAGGAGGATCGCAAGAGCTTGGAAAGTGGAATCCACTGTGTCCGTGAGGGTGCCACTGCCCTCCGGCCTGGGCAACAGAGAGGGATTCTGACTCTAAATATTAATAATCACTACCACCACCACTACTACCCTGACACCCAGCACGAGCAGTCACCCTCAGAGCTGGGGGAAGAATAGGCACTTTCCAGCTTGTCATTCATGGGAGGTTTCAAAGGCGACCACTGGGCACTAGGCATGTCCTTCCTGTGCTTTTGGCCATGTGCCCCAGAAGGCTGCCTCCACCCTCCAAACTCATGCCCCATGGCAAAGACACATGTGAGCTCACGAACCAGACGGTCCCAAACTAGGATGGCCTTTGGGCATAGAGCGATTTAGGTGGTATGGCAATGACGAGAGAAGTCCAGGTTACGGTCACCCTGTTTGCCACCCTTGGGTAGGGGGACAGTCCCTTCTTCACCCAATCATTCCATCATCCTCCACCCATGCAGACTTTTCCCTGGGGAGCCGTGCATGCCTATCGTGATGCATGTGGGAGGCAACTTTTTTATCACCAGAGTCTCCATCAGCCAAGATAGGGCACAGTGGCACGATTGTGACCCTGGGGCCTCAATCTTCAGGGCTCAGGTGTTCCTCCCATGCCCTGGTTGCTAATTTAGGGTCAGAGTCCCTAGGCATCAATAATTTAAGAAACCTATTATCTCAGTCATTTGCCATTCTGGGAGATAAGAGAGTCTGTCAGTTAATATAACTATTATACGTGAGTTTAAACATCCCAAAATATCAAGGGACCATTCTGATTTTTTAGGTAAGCTAAAACATATCGGCGGAGTAGAACAACCTGAAAAAGAAAAATTATAATTTTTAACAGTTTTGAATTTTAATGAAAAAAGAGTGGAGCCTCCTAGGAAAGAAGAATGATTAATAAAAACAGTAATAATCTTAGCATCTCTTGTAACAGTCTGGAACACTGGAGAGTTTGAGGCATAACTCCAATAAGATTTTTCTGAATAAATGCAACCCACCTGGCATGCTGTAATAGCCAGCATAGCAACAAAAACAGTAGAGGGAGTTAGAGAAGTGTTTTTGAGAGTGAACCAGATTCTCAGCATTGTGATTGAGTGCCTTGATTTGCCCCCATGTGGGCAGTCTGCACTATCTAGTTGAAACAGCTCAGCGGTAATGCCTGGGTTGAGGAGTTGGAGACAGCAAATGATGAGATGTCTTCGGTCAAGTTGGTGGAGGTGGAAGTGGTTGTTGAATGGTGATATGTTTCAAATTTGGTGAAAACACCTTCTCTTCATCATCTGCATTCTACTCAGACTGACGGTGTGATTTATGTCTCATCTGGTTGTAAGTCAATGGGGTGAGCTGAACATGCCTAATTAGACGATCCTGGACCAAAATAGGTTAAGGTAAGTCCTGGGGAAAAACACAAGCATATCCTGTCCCGAATGTCAAAAGGACATTGGATCCCTTCCATTGACCTGTAAGAAGATCTTTCCATTCTACTATTGGTTTAAACAGTATTCTCAGGACTCCAATGCCTTATCATGGCTGAATGTGTTTGAGAGTCCAAATTGAGATGATGAATTACAAACATAGCATGATTTACGGTATGATGGGGAAGAACTATATCTGAATTCCCCTTCCTGCAATTTAGTTATTTAATTATTTGATTTTTTAACGTTTGATGGACTTTCACGACTATAGCTTGACCTTGAGGATTATACAGAATTCCTGTAGAACAAGAGATGCCAAACTGGGTACGAAATGACTGAAAAGCTTTTGATGCATAAGCAGGAGCATTCTCAGCTTTTAATTGTTTAGGAATAGCCAGCTATAAAAAAAGAGAGAGAATAAATGTTGAACTACATCTTTGTAGGCTTCCCCAGTTCTGGGCAAGGCTAAAATTACATGAGGAAATGTATCTACTGTTATATGTAGAAATGACAATTTTCCAAAACTATGGAAATGAGTAACATACATTTGCCACAAAACATTAGGGTTTAATCCATGGGGATTAACTCCTGAGGGGAGAGGGTTATTACAAGAAGGACACGAAGTACAATTTTTAATGATTTGTCTAGCCGTTTCTCTTGGAATGCAAAACTGGAGCCTTAAAGCTGCAGCGTTTTGGTGATGAATTGCATGGAATTGCTGTGCTTGATTGACTAAAGAACCTACAAGGGGAAGGCACATGACCAACTATGTCAAGGCATCTGCTAATTTATTACCTTGATGTAGAGGTCCAGGGAATCCTTAATGAAATCTAATATGACCTATGAAAAATGGTTGGTTTCTAACAATTATTAGTTGTTCTAATTGGATATGTAAATCAAGCATAGTTGCCTTATTAACATGAATGGTGGAGTTTTTTAATATGAGACAACAGACCTTTTATATAACAGGTATCACTATAGAAAAATAATTTTCTCCTCTTAAATCATGACGGTCACAAATCACA
>NW_006982856.1:0-2142 GCF_000164805.1 Carlito syrichta | reverse complement strand
GAGCGAGCCAACTAATTAGCTGACCTGATGGAAAGTGAGCCAGTCCACTGGTTATCTGACCAGATAGCTGAGTTGCTAGGCAACTAGTTAGCTAAGTAACTAGCTGATTTTCTAACTGACTTAACTAGCTAGCTGACTAGCTAGCTGGCTATCTAACTGACATAACTAGCTAGCAAACAAGCTATCTAACTCTCTAGCTTGCTGACATAACTAGCTAACTATCTGGCTAGTTAGCTGGCTAATTGACCTAAATATCTATCTATTTATCTGACTAGCTAGCTGACTTAACTAACTAGTGGACTCACAAGTTGACTAGCTAGCTGACTTCACTAGCTAGCTGAATGGTTAGCTGACTTGCTAACTGACTTAACAAGCTAGTTGACGTAACTAGCTGACTAGCAACTGGGCTGGATAGCTGGCTAGCCAGCTGACTTAACTAGCTAGTTAACTGTTTTTTACATGGCTAGCCATCTGCTTAACTAGCTAGATACCTGGCTGGCTATCTGGCTAGGCAGCTGGCTAGGTAGCTAGTGGGCTGACCAGCTGACTTGCCAGCCAGCTTAAATAGCCCACCAGCTGGCAGGACGTTGGGATAGGCAGCCTCCTTAACTAGCCAGCCACTCTGCTGGTCAGCCTGCTAGCCAGCTGGCTTATATAGCAGGCCACCTAACTAACCAGCCTTCTAACCAGCCAGCTTAACTTGCCATGCACATAGGTAGCCGGCTGCCTTACAAGCTAACTTAACTAACTGACTTAACAATTTTGCCATCCTGCTAGCCCACTGGCTTTACTACCTAGCCACCTAGTTAGCCAACTGGCTAGGCAGCTCACTTAACTCGCTGAATTAACTAGCTAGCCAGCCGGCTAGGCATCTGACTTCATTACCTAGCTACCTACCTAGCCAGATGGCTAGCCAGCTGACTTAACTGCCTGACGTAACAAGTTATCCAGGTGTCTAGGCAGCTGTTGTAACTAGCGAGATACCTAGCTAGCCAGTTTACTTGCCAATTGAATTAACTAGCTGACTTAACCAGCTAGCCAGCTGTCTAGCCATCTGACATAACTACATAGACAACTAGCTAGCCAGCTGACTAAACTAGCTGACATCATTAGCTAGCCAGGTGGCTAGCCAGCTGAATAAAATAGCTAGCTACCTATATATCCCGCTGGCTTGACAGCTGACTTAACCTAGCTAACTAGTTTATGAGCTGACTTGCTAGCTGACATAAATAGGTGACTTAACTAGCTAGCCAGCTGGCAAGCCTTCTGAATTAACAAGCTAGCAACCCAGCAAGGCAACTGGCTAGCCAGCTGATTTAACTAGCTGACTTAACTAGCTAGCCAGCTGATTTAACTAGCTGACTTAACTAGCTAGCCAGCTGAATTAACTTGCTGACTTAACTAGCTAGCTACCCAGTTAGCCAGCTGACTTTACTAGCTGAAATAACTAGCTAGCTACATAGCTTGCTATCTAGCTAACTAGCCCACTTAACTATCTGACATAAATAACTGGTTATCTGACATAACTAGCTGACTTAACTGGCTATCTACCTAGCTAGCCAGCTGACTTTACTAGCTGAAATAACTAGCAAGCCAGCTATCAAGCCAACTGACTTAACTAGCTTTTTAACTAGCTAGCGAGCAGGCTAGCCAACTGAGGTAAAGAGCTGACTTAACTAGCTAGCCAACTGGTTAGCTAGCTGAATTAACTAGTTGATTAATGAGCTAGGCAGCTGGCCAGCCAAGTGACTAAACTAGCTGATTTAACTAGATGGCCAGATGGCTAGGCCGCTGACTTAACTAGGTAACACACTTAAATAGGTCATAACCTAGTCAGCAAACTTGCTAGCCTGCTGACTTAACTAACTGTCTCAATTAACTGACCTGCTTTCTAGCCAGTTGAATTAACTAGCATGCTGCATAGCTAGTCAACTGGCTATCCACCTGAATTAACTAGGTGACTTATCTAGCTAGTCAACTCGCTAGCCAGCTGACTTAACTAGCAATCTACCTAGCTTGTCAGCTGCTTTCTCAGGTTACTTATCTAGGTTACTTAACTAGCTAGCCAGCTGGCTAGACAGCTGACATCACTAACCAGCTACCTAGCTATCAAGCTGGTTAGCCAGTTGTCTTAACTATCTG
>NW_006982855.1:0-747 GCF_000164805.1 Carlito syrichta | reverse complement strand
ACCTTAAAGGACACTTTTATTAATGATGTAAAAATCTTAGAACATTTTAACTCTATCTATACTCTCACAAATCATAGGCCAGTGTTGTCATGAATTTTCACTCTCTTCATATGTTTAACCCAAGAATATGATATTGCTGTCCTATCCAATGAATATGCATTTAGATTTACCTAGATATTTACTCTCTTCATTGTTCTTTTTATCCTCCTGAATGTCTAGCCTTTGACCTGAGTTTATCCTTTGGTTGGAATGCCCTCTAGTATTTTCTTTAGTGTGGTTCTTCTCATCCCGTACTTGTGTGTTTGAAAATGTCTTTACCTTTAGTCTTGAAAGATAGTTTCTTGCATAAAAACTCTCATTTCAGCAGCTGGTGAGGGGGAAGCACTTTAAAGATATAGTCCTAATGCCTTTGGCTTCCTTTATTTCTGCTGAAAATCAGGTATGAACATAAGGAAAGGGGTTGGGAGTCCAGGACCCACCAAAGTTAAGCTCTGAGACTACCCTTGCTTTCAGTGAGAACCGGCAGGCTTGGTATAAGGACAACCCAGAAGCATTTCAGCCTTTTTGGACTGCGGAACTAAAGTTTGCCTTTGAGTTATCTTAATTCCTAAAACTGGAATAAGGCAGCCATAGAGTTCTGGTGCCACCTGGTGCCTGGTAGAGCAAACCTAACATGTCTAGAGGGAGCCTTCCTCCTACATCTCAAGGTATTTCTACAACACAGTAAATACAAGGCCTATCACGAAA
>NW_006982854.1:0-699 GCF_000164805.1 Carlito syrichta | reverse complement strand
ACAGAGCCCCCTATCACAGAGGAGAGCCAGTTACTGGGGTACTCATTAGGAAGAGGCTCATTACCTGGGGAATCCATCAGAGGAGGTCTAGGCACATATCTCAGATGATAGTCACTAGGGCATCCATTAGAAGAAGAGCAAGTCACATTGAAGAGCGAGTTGCACTGAAAAAGAAGGAAGGCTAGTCACTATGGCACTCATAACTGATGAGGTATATTCACTGAGGCAATGATCACTGAGACAATCATTATGGAGGAGAACTAGTTCCGGGGCTCCAATTTCAGAGGACGTCCAGTAACTTGGGTACTCATAATGGAAGTGCCAGTCACTGAGGCATCCATTATGGAGGAGACTGATTTACAGGAAACCCATCACACAGGAGGGCTAGTAACGGGCATCCAAAATAGAGGAAAACTAATTATTGTTGAACACATTATTTAGGGGACCCAGTCACTAGGGCAGTGATCACAGAGTAAAACTTGTCATTGGGCACTCATCACAGAAGACATTCATCACATTTCACAGAGAAAGGCCAGTCACTGGGGCACTCACCAATAAAGTGGAACAGTCACTTAGGCACATATTATAGAGGAGGTTCAGTCAGTGGTGCATCTATCACAGAGAAGAGCCTATCTCTGGGACACCCATCACAAAGGAGTATCAGTCACAAGGGCACCCATAACACAGAAAGTGATACGC
>NW_006982853.1:0-808 GCF_000164805.1 Carlito syrichta | reverse complement strand
TTATTTTAGTCTTATTTGTGATTCTTAATGTGTAATCAATAAATAGTCAGGTTTTCAAGCATGATTGTGTTTTGCTACTTTTATCATTTTTATTTACCAACCTCCAAATTATTACAGCTATTGGTGATTTTGGAGCCATGTTAAGTTATAACCTTTCCCAGTTCCAGTGTGTTCATTATTCTGTGTAAATTTGATGTCCGAACACAATTCTTTCATTGGAGAAATTTATTTCTTAATTTCAATGACCTTTACTTCCATTCAACTGAAGTGACCTACATCTGTATATACATCCTTAAAGTAGTATCTCAGATATTATTCAACCTTTAAAGTATTAGTGGAATCTTAATCTTTTTGACAAAAATATAGTTGAATCCCTTATTTTACTAACTTGCACTAAACCTTTTTCTCATACTTGTATTTATTCATCTCATTCTAATTTTCTGTTTTTAATTGCACTAGAATTCTCATTTCATAATTTCAAGAACTCTGTCTATCAGCCTTATCTTTTTCTCATTCCCCACCCCTGAGTCCTTTGCCTCATTTGCCCTGCAAAACTCCAACTCAAAGTCGTAAAAAGGAACTGTCTTGTCAACTAGCATACTTGTACTGTGGAGTCGTGTCAACAAAACACACACATGTAGATCTTGATGTCACTACAAGGCCATAGTCTCTAAATCCTCTGTGTTCTTTGACTTGCTTGAATATTTTGAATTCATTGTTATTTTCCTTTTTATATTTTTAATTTTAAAATATATTTATAAAATAATATATGAAAATATAATCTTCAAAAAATGGTAAAATAAAGTTC
>NW_006982852.1:0-1258 GCF_000164805.1 Carlito syrichta | reverse complement strand
AGTAAGCTAACTATTAACTAACTGAATACGAGCTGACTTAATTAGCAAACTAGTTAGGTAGCAGACTTAAGTATCTGACAAATAATTATCTAACTAGTGAACTAGATGACTTAGCTAGCTGAATTACTTAGCTAGTTGGTTAGCCAGCTCACTTAGCAAGCTGACATAACTAGTTAGCTTACGAGATGGCTAGCTGATTTAACAAGTTGGTTAATGAGTTAGATCACTGTTTTAACTTGTTGGTAAACGAGTTAAATAGCTGACAGCTAGTTGGATAATGAGTTAGCTAGGTGACTTAACTTGTTGGTTGACGAATTGGCCTTCAAGCTCGCTGGTTTAACACGTTGGCTGACTACTCGGCCAACTTGTTAGCTGGCTTAACAAGTTTCCCGACTAATTGTCCCACTATTTAGCTTGGTTATTTAGTTGGCAGAGCAGTTGGCCCCATAGTTAATCTCTGTAAGTATTTGGTTGAGTAGTTTGCTCACCTAATTAGTCCGCCGACTAATTGGCAGAGTAGTTAGGTCAGCTAACTAGTCAGCTGAAAAGTTGTCCCACTAGTTGGCCGATTGGTTAGCTGAAAACTAGTTGTACTACTAGGCCGAAAGTTTAGCTGACTTAACTATTCAGCTGGTGAGTGAGCAGACAGGTGAGCCAACTTAACTAGTTGGCCAGTGAGAGATCTCACTGGTCAGCTGAATTAACTAGTCTGCTGGCAATGAGCCGACGCTTGCGCTGCCATAACTAGATGGCCGGCTAGTGAGCCTACCAGTGAGCTGACTTAACTCTTTGACTGGTGAGGGAGCTGACTAGTTAGCAGACTTTTTTGCCTGGGAGCAAGCTGACAAGTTAGTTGACCTGTTGGCTGGCATGCGAGATGAATAGTTTGTTGACCAGCTGGCGGACGAGTGAGGCTGCTAGTTAGCTGACCTGATGGAAAGCAAGTGAGCCCACTAGTAAGCTCACCAGGTATCTGTGTTGCTAGTCAACTAGTTAACTAAGTAACTAGCTGAATTGCTGACTAACTAAACTATCTAGCTGAATAGCTAGCTGTCTAGATAGTTGAATTAACTAGATAGCTGACTAGCAACCTGACTATCTAGCGGACTTAACTAGCTACCTGAATAATTAGCTGACTTACTAGCTCACTTAACTAGCTAGCTGGCCATCTATCTGACTTAACTAGCTGATTAGCTAGTTGGTGGCTAGCTGGCTAGCCAGTTGACTTAACTAGATAGCTACCAGTTTGGCTACAATG
>NW_006982851.1:0-747 GCF_000164805.1 Carlito syrichta | reverse complement strand
AAATAAAACATGTAAAGGTGAAAAAAACTAGAAAGTAAATGATCTATAATGAAGGGGAAAAAATGAGCATCATCTGCATTAAAAATTTAAAATTGGAAAGTTTTTTTGTTTGTGTTTTTGTAGCATCTCTTTTGCTTATAAAAATGAAGGAAAATATAAAAAAATTTACAGTTGGGCTCATGATTAGCTTTGCCTGTTCCATTGCAACTATATTAATTTGTCAGTCAGGATATCAATGACTCATCCAAAAGAAAAACAACCACTGTGTTCACCAGAATTTTCTTTTCTTTTTTTTTGAAAGCAGTATTTACTGAGAGGACATTAAAGCTCCCACAAACCCAAAGGGGTTGCCAACACCAGAATTTTCATGGCCATGTTCACTACAAATGAAATAAGCAAGTCCATGGAAACCATAATGAGTGTTCTGCTGTTCATGGTCTAAGTTATGCTTGCACACTATTCTTGCAGAGGCTCGTTATTGATTGAAGTCACCCATAATTTATGCAACTCAGTAGGATGTGGTCCTAGTCAAGTAAGATGTGACTGTGCTAATATCACAAGACCAGGTATTGGTCAATGAGAGTGTGTCACTACAGTCAGTGCCATGTTCAAGTGGCCATCTTCACCTCTTAACCCAATCAGAGGCCACATTGGGCTCATAGTGCAAATATCAGATTGGCTGAGAAGCCTCAGGACTCTTCCATAGTTCTGGGGGCACATTAGGAGGTAAGACACTTGCACAGACTT
>NW_006982850.1:0-490 GCF_000164805.1 Carlito syrichta | reverse complement strand
CTATAACCTTATGGCATAATTTGAAGTCAAGCAGTGTTATGCCTCCACAATTATTCCTTTTGCTTAGAATTGCTTTGGCTATTTAGACTCTTTATTGGTTCCATATAAACTTTAAGATTTTTTTTCTAGGTCTGTGAAAATCTAAGTTTGTATTTTGATTGGAATAGCATTAAATCTACAGATTGCTTTGGGTAGTATAGTCATTTAGCAATACGGGTTTTCCAGTTTATGAACATGGGATGTTCTTCCATTTGTTCGTGTCATCTACAATTTCTTTTATCATAGTTTTGTAGTTCTCCTTATAAAGATCTTTCATCTTCTTAGTTAGGTATATTCCTGGGTAGTGTGTACGTGTACGTGTGTGTGTGTGTGTGTGTGTGTGTGTGTGTGTGTGTGTGTGTGTGTGTGTGTGTGTGTCTAGTATAAATGAGATTGAGCTCTTGATTTAGTTCTTGGCGTGAGAGTTGCTGATGTATAGGAACACTACAAA
>NW_006982849.1:0-794 GCF_000164805.1 Carlito syrichta | reverse complement strand
TGACCGGCGGCTTGATGCTGGGTGCCCGGGCTGGAGACAATGCAGCTGGGGAGGGATCTGGAGGGGGCTGGGACCGGAGACTTCACACACGAGTAGAACGGCAGCAGTGGGGGGAGGGGCGCAATATCTGGCCTTGCGTGGGACTGAAGTTCCCGGGCCTGACCCCAGCGCGGTTGGTGGTGGGCTGGGGGATGGGGGTAGCGAAGTGATAGCCTTTTTGGGAACTCACGTTCAGAGAATCTCACCAGTTCACCTATACCGTCGCCATCTTGCCCCGTCTCCCCGATTTCTTTCTTTCTTCCCTTCCTTCCTTCCTTCCTTCCTTCCTTCCTTCCTTCCTTCCTTCTTTCTTTCTTTCTTTCTTTCTTTCTTTCTTTCTTTCTTTCTTTTCTATCCTTGCTCGGTTGCCCAAGCTGCTCTCAAACTGTCCAACTTGGGTCATCGTCTCAACCTGGGCCTCCCAAACTGCTGCAATCACAGGCTTTCTATTTAGTTGACATCCTGGTCTTCCTGTCTAGTCTTGAACTTTGGGCCAGAGACTATCCTCCCACCA
Organism: Carlito syrichta; assembly: GCF_000164805.1. Taxonomy (NCBI): domain Eukaryota; kingdom Metazoa; phylum Chordata; class Mammalia; order Primates; family Tarsiidae; genus Carlito; species Carlito syrichta. The sequence continues at coordinate 241 of NW_006982849.1, read as the reverse complement.
AGGCCTGCCATCATCCAAGGATTTTTGGATTTTGCTTGGGTTCAAGTTTGGGGCTTGCTATGGTGTTCAGCCTGGTCTCGAGCTCCCAGGCTCTGGTCATCTTCTGTCTCGGCCTCCCTGAGTGCCAAGAGACAGTGGTGAGTAGCTCAGATTTCCCCGGCCCTGGAAGGTTTGAGAGTCACACCTTCCCTTTCCCCAAGGCAGTCCCAGGAAGGAGCAAGCAGGTCCAACCTAGGGAACA
>NW_006982848.1:0-716 GCF_000164805.1 Carlito syrichta | reverse complement strand
ATATTAATGAACTGTGTCCTAGATCATCTGGGCTGCTATAATAAAGTGGCATTAAACTAGATGGCTTATACACAGCATATCTATCTCTCACAGTTTTAGAGGTGGGGAAGTCCAAGATCAAGACTCCATATTCCATACAGGGTGAGGGCATGGTTCTTGGTGCCTCGCCCCACCCAAGGCACTTCCCCCTCCGGGAGCTGAGGAGGCAGGACAGGCTGTCAGTGCCCCCTCCCCACCCACGCTGATATCCCTCCAGCACATGGCAGGAGCGTCTCATCTCACTGGGGGCTGGACATAGGCGCAGCCCTGTCCTTTGTGCCATCGCTAAGTTGTCAACCTCAGCCTTCAGTCATCTCCACAGCAACCATCTAAATATGTTGTTGGGAAGGTGATTGCAGAGGAAGGGGGGGTGGGCGGCTCCTGCCCAGGTGCCGGGGGCGGGAGGTGGGCAGTGATGCAGCTGCCCTCAGCCACGCAGCTGGTCCCTGGTGACCAAAACAGGCTGCCTCACGCCCCCGGGTCAGGCAGGAAACAGGGCAGGACTGCTGGACCCCAAGGGGAGAGGCCTCTGGGAGTCAGAGGCCACACTTGCTGCCTGCAAGGCCCTCCTGAATCCTTCTCCAGGTCACACCGGGAGGGACAAGTCTGCCCCAACAGGGTCTCTACTGGAGTCTGGAGTGAGCAGGGAGCAGATTCCATTTTGTTTTCCTTTTTTT
>NW_006982847.1:0-810 GCF_000164805.1 Carlito syrichta | reverse complement strand
TTAGGTGTGAAATGATAAAAAATAAGGTCAACTGGAAAAAAATGTAGGATACTATGCCACCATCAGCCCTCAAGGCAATAGTTTATCAATGCGAAACTCTGTGAGTACAAATAAACATGAGACAGAGTGCCTATAACCGCAGAGTAGGGGAGAGAGGACACCCCAAGGGGAAATGCAAATATAAAACTAAAACTCATATTAAGAGCTAGAGAGCTTTCAGTTAATAACCGCACCTCTTTCTCTCTCAAGTCCTGTTAAAATTACAGTAAATTAGACTAAGAAAATGGTATTAGCCTGCAAGACGAGAATACGATGGTTTAGGACATTTAACCTGGTAAACATGAGTGCTCATAGAGGTGGCTAGCAAAGAGAGACGTTTCCTACCTCAGAGCCCTTGGGACCAGCACTGCCAGGCTCCAGGCATGTAGGAAGATAGGATGAAGCACAGCCTGAATAAAGAGGGGAGGAGGAGTTGATAAGCACCTATATTCTTACCACTCCTAGGGAGGCCAGAAGATAATTCTCTGGAGAAGGAGGACCAGAGTTGCCCCTCAAGATGGTGGGGGGGGGGGGTGGGAGGGGTGGTGACCACCAGGCACAGTCGACCTGAGCTGTGGGTCTGAAACCAGAACAGTGAAAGGGCAGTCTGCATGTCAAACCGTGGGATCCCTGGCTCCTTTTCCTAGCTCCTGGAATGCCAGGAGCCATGCACATGTTGCTGTGCCTCTGCTCCTGAGAAACCTTCTCTGAAGAACATGAAAGGTCCCAGAAGACAGACTCCAAGATATTGGTATCTGAGAACAGTATCAG
>NW_006982846.1:0-715 GCF_000164805.1 Carlito syrichta | reverse complement strand
CCAACCTCGACACCAAGCAAAACTCAGAAAACCTTGGATTAGGGTAGGCTTCGGTGGGAGGATCACTTCTGGCCCAGAGTTCAGGACTAGGCAGGAAGACCAGGATGTTGACCAAATGGAAAACCTATGATCACAACACTTTTGGAGGCCCAGTCCAAGAGGATGGCCTGATTTGGGCTGTTTGATAGTGAACTGGGCAACCTAATGAGGAAGGAAAAGAAAGAAAGAAAGAAAGAAAGAAAGAAAGAAAGAAAGAAAGAAAGAAAGAAAGAAAGATATTCATTCTCCTGCAAACCTTCTGTCCTCATTCCTTCACCCATCGACACCCAGATCTGAGGGTCCCCCAAGTTTGGTACCTTCCAGTCCCAACCTCTGGTGCTCAGCCTCATCATCTGTGCTTTGGAAGGCAGAGGTCAGCGGTTGTACAAAGTTTGCGAGCCGAGACCTATCCGGGAACCTTGGCGAGACTCATCTCGGCCCTCCATCCCAAATGACTGGGCGTGGTGATGTGCACCTGTCATTCTGGCTCCTTGGAAGCCTGCAGAAAGGCTCGCTGGAGCCTGGTGGACTGAGGCTGAGAAGGTCAAGAGTGAGTCAGTGCCCTCCAACCTGGGTGATGGAGTGAGATTCCGTCTCAAAAACAAAATGAAAAAAGCCAAAAAAGAAGAGTATCTATTTTTGTATGGAGTTGGGATTTTTGTGAACAGAAAGAAAT
>NW_006982845.1:0-775 GCF_000164805.1 Carlito syrichta | reverse complement strand
TGGACAAATATAATTTTAGCACTAAAATTCATGTTTCCTAACTGGAAAGTTAGTGCTCAGCGAATTTCAATGTCTCTCTCTATTGTCTCATAAGAAGCCAAGAAGGCTGGGCTTCAATTCACATGAGGACATGTATTCACTTTGAGTGTCACCATGAAGTCACACTGGCAGTCATTTGCAATTATGTTGAATGATAGGAAAAGTAGAGACTGGCATCAGGAGACACAGGTCACAGTCTCTCCTCTGTCTCTAATTAGTCAAATCCCTTAACTTCTCTAGCTTCAGTTTCTTTATCTATACAATAAGATGGTTTAGATCAAGAGTCAGAAGTCCAAATGCCTACATGGGCAGGGCAGGTGACAGAAGCATGAAAACTTACATCATGGCATATCACAGCATCACCACTTATTTGCTTCACAGTCACAAAAACAACTGTGTGGAAATTTCACTCTCTTTTATATATCATTAAGCTTTTCATCAGGCATCTTTTCACATACCAGTCACTCAGTCATAGTTCTTTTTATGGTTTGTTTTCCTAATGGAGGATTATACTGTATTCTTTTGCCACAGATGCACTTTGTCAGTATATTCAACCCAGAAATCCTCTTTATGTTTTGAAAAAGCAAGTCTGACTCACATTTTTCTGGACATGTGGATCTGTCAGTCTTTGTTTCTGTTTTTCATTTCTGAAAAGTACATGTGTATGGGTACACATTTAGTTTTTAGTTTTTATTCTATGACTGGAAAAGCAACAGTATTGATGGAATAATACCTG
>NW_006982844.1:0-713 GCF_000164805.1 Carlito syrichta | reverse complement strand
AAAGTTTTATTAAATATTCCAAAGACTGACTCTGCAGATCTGCATGTTTAAAGGCAATAGCGATGTCAAGGGTCAAATGCTGTTTTCCAGGATCACAATTTCCATTCAGCATTCACTCAAGTAGCAGCTACAGAGCTCCGAGTTCCTCGTCCTGTGGAAGTTTGCTTCAGTGTTGTTTATCTCAAGGCCAGCATTTGTTTAGCTGCTCCAGAAAATGGATCACCTTGTGGCAGTTAGAACCGAGTTTGTTCCTTAAGTGTAGGGTTGTGTGACTTAACTCTTGCCTGGCATGGGCTTAGGTCCTGTGCTCAGAGAACATGCCCTGTGATGGAGAAGGGGGACAGAAAAACAGACTTGTAAAACATTGACTTAAGTTTGCAAGGGTCCATGAGCACGTGCCCTGGATTCAGTGATTTCTCATGGGCAACTTTATTTTGGCCCCAGGTTTTGGTTTCCTTTCCTTGTAAAATGAGATTGGAATAAATCAGAGGACATTATCAGGCCAAGGGTGTATCGAACCACAGCTGTGAAGGCCATATTGGACATGTATGGTGAGTTTCTTTCTCCTCTCCTCTCCTTTCCCTTTCCCTTTCTTCTCTCTCTCCTCTCTCTCTCTCTCTCTCTCTCTCTCTCTCTCTCTCTCTCTCTCTCTCTCTCTCCCTTTTCAACAAACATCAGAAGTGTTGGCAGCATGGAGCCTATTCACCTCCTGG
>NW_006982843.1:0-543 GCF_000164805.1 Carlito syrichta | reverse complement strand
GGGGTCCTGGGCTCCAGCCATCCTCCCACCTCGGACTCACAGTATGCTGGGATTCCAGGCATGGGCTGCCTTGCCAGGTCTTCTGTTTCATTTTCAAGAAAGGATTGAGGCCCAGCTTGGGAGTTCAGCCTCGTCATTCCAGTGCTTTGTGAGGACAAGGCCAGTGGCTGGACTGAGCCTGCAGGCCAAGACCCTCCCGCACACCTCAGTGAGCCCTTGTCTCTACTGTCCATCCCAAATGAACTGGGCATGGTGGTGTGTGCATGTCCTTCTGGCTCCCTGGAAGGCAGGGGTAAGGCTAGCTGGAGCCCAGTGTGCCAAGGCTGTGGTGACCGGGAGCGAGCCACCGCTTTCCAGCTTAGTCGATGGAGTGGGACTCTAACTCAAAGAAAAAAAGGAAAAGCCGGGCTCGGTGGTTCAACCTGTAATCCTGCATCTTTGGGAGACTGAGGTGAGTGGATTGCCTGAACCCATGGGTTTGAGACCCTCCTGGGCAAGGGAGATCTCATCTCTACAATAAATCAAAAAATCAGCAGGGCATGG
>NW_006982842.1:0-5733 GCF_000164805.1 Carlito syrichta | reverse complement strand
TGTATATCTGACAAAGTCCTAACATCTAGGATTTAAAAGAAACTCAAATGTCTCAAAAGGAAAAAAAAAAACAAACAGCCCCATTAAAAAGTGGGCAAAAAACACAAATAGATACTTCTCAAAAGAAGATATATGGGCAGCCAACAGATACATGAAAAAGTGCTCAACCTCACTCATCAGGAGAGAAATGCAAGTCAAAACCACCTTAAGATACCATCTAACCCCTGTAAGAATGGCCATCATTAATAAAACAAACAGCAGCAGATACTAGCTAGGATATGGAGAAAAAGGAATGCTTCTATCCTGCTGGTGGGAATGCAGAGGAGTGCCACCTCTTTGGAAGACAGCGTGGTGATTTCTGAAAGAACTAGAAATTAACCTTCCATATGACACAGTAATTCCCCTCTTGGGAATATAGCCTGACGAACTCAAATGATTCTACAACAAATATGCCTGCACATGTATGTTTGTTGCAGCTCTAGTCACAATGCAAAAACATGGAACCAACCGTGTTGCCCACTGAGGCTGCACTGGATTAAAAAAATGTGGTACATATACACAACGTAATATTATGCAACCATAAAGAAGGACAAATATATGGACTTTCCAGCAACTTGGATGAATTTGGAGTCATTTATACTCTGTGATTTATCACAGAAAAAAAGAACTGAGTTCCATATATTCTCACTCATAAGGTGTCTTTGAACTAAAAGCTCTAAATATCAACCTCGTATATGACCCTGCAATCCCCCTACTGGGATATACCCTGAAGAACTCAAATCACTCTACCAAAAAGATACCTCCACATGTATATTTATCGCAGCATTGGTCACAATAGCAAGAACCTTGAATCAACCATACTGTTCATCAAAAGAGGACTGGATTTGAAAAATGCAATACATATACATGATGGAATACTACGCAGCCATAAAACAGAACAAAACCATGAACTTTGCAGCAAGCTGGATGGAATTAGAGTCAATAATACTGAGTGACCTCTCACAGAAACAAAGATCTGAGTATCACATGCTCTCACTCATATAGCAGACCTTGAACATCCACCATAATACTATTAAAAAAAAGACTGACTGTGGTGGGAAACTATGGGGGGGAGGGAGCTGAATTAAGGGTAGTCAATATCTGTCTGGAGACGGGGAGACAACCCTTACCAACAAGGGTGCCTGAACGAAGCATATTTGTATACCTAACCCTAAACTGTACCCCACAATTTCAAAATAAAAAATATTGATATAAAAAAAGAAAGCAATTGGCAGTAGTGGAAAACTGTCAGGGGAGGGGGTGAGATTGGCAGTTGAGGAAAATTGCTAGGGGAGGGAGGGGCATACCTCATCAACAAGGTTACCATCATGATTAATGTCTATATTCCCAACCCTGAATTTTACCCCACATCTTTATAATACATAAATTAATTAATTTTAAAAAACTAAAAAAAGTATCCTTTATGGAATAATGCCACACAGTGGTGTATTGATCACTAAGAAAGACTATTCATTGAGGCCCCAAGCACAGAGGAGTTCCAGTCACTGGGACATCCATTAGGAGCAGGGGCAGTCACTGGGGCAAGAATTGCAGTGGAGGTTCAGTTACAGAGGGAGTCATTACCTGGGAGGATTTTTCATTTAGGTATCAATTAGAAGGATATCCAGTCTTTGAAGCACTGATGACAGAGGAGTAACCATCACCGAGGCAATCATATAGAGCAGTCCTGACACTGGGGCATCCATCACTTATGAGAACCAGTCACAGAGAAATCCATCACAGAGGAGAGCGAGTCACTGGAGCACCCATGAAATAAGAGAGCTATTCAACTGTGCACTTATTATGGAAGAGGAATAGTCATTGCATCACCATTCACAAAGGAGGGACCATCAAGTGAGCACCCAAAACAGATGAGAGATAGTCTCAGCAGACCCACTCTGAGGAGTTAAAATCATGAGGCAACCCTTATAGAGGAGGACCAGTCACTGGGAAACCCATCACAGAAGAAACCTAGTTACTTGGACACCAATCACAGAGGAAAGTCAGTCACTGACAGAAACATCACACAGAGTCATTCACTGGGGGACCAATTACCTACAAAGGCAAGTCATTGGGGGTACCCATCAACAAAGCAGAATAGTAACTTGTGAACCTTCACAGTACAGAGCCTGTTACTGAGGCATACATCTAGAAGAGGGACAATCAATGACTCACCAATCCAAGATGAAGTATATTCCCTGGTCATGCGTTAGAAGGAGGGCACATCACTCACCCATCTCTCACAGAGTAAGGTCACTCAATGAGGCACCCATGTTGGAGGAGGGCCCATCATTTAGGCATCCATCCAAAGGAGTGCCAGTCATTGGGGCACTTATTTGGAAGAGGTCAAGTAATTGAGGAACTGATTACACAGGAGGTACAGTCACTGAGATACCCATCACAGAAGTGTATTCACTGGAACACCCATGACAAAAGGATAGCTATTCACAGATTCACACATCACAGAGAAGGATCAGTTACTGGGACACCATCACAGTGGTAGCCAGTCCCTGAGCATTAATCACAGAGGACTAATTGTCATTGAGACACTAATTCCAGAGGACCAGACACTGGGGTACCCATCAAAGAGGAGTGCTAGTCATTGGGGCACCCGCCACAGAAGAGGATTAGTAACGGGTGCACCCATTATTACAGAAGACCAGGCACTGGGGTATCTATCACACAAAAGAGCAATTCACTGGAGCACCCCCAAAGAAGGCTTATACTCTTTGGTACCCATCACAGAGGAGGGTAGTCACTTGGGCATTCAATACCCAGGAGACCCAAATACTAGGACATCCATCACAGACGAATGTTATTCACTGGCGTATCAACAGAGAAGAGGGCCAATCTCATAGACAAAAATCACCAAGGACTCCTTGGTACTGGCGACTCCATTATGGAATAGGATCAGTGACTGGGAAACCCATCACAGAGGAGGGCTCATCACTTGGGCACCCATCACAGAGAAGACCAAGTCACTGAGGCATCTATCACAGAGTAGGGCAAGTCAATAGGACATGTATCACAGAGGAGGTCTTGTCACTGTGACACCAATTAAAAGGAGGGCAAATCATGGTGCAGAGATCACATATAAGGCTCAATAACTGGGATACCAATCACAGATGAGGGTCAGTCACTGGGATTCTGATTACAGAGTACAGCCAGTCACTGGAACAGTGTTCACAGAGAAGGGCCAGTCAATGAGGCACTAAGCATAGAGGAGGGAAAGTCACTGAGGTACCCAACACAATAGAAGATCAGTCACTGGTGCACCCAACACAAGGAGGACTGGTCACTGTGCACCTAAAACAGAAGAGAGGCAGTCACTGTAACACCCTTAACAGAGGAGGATACTTACTGGGGCGGCAACAATGGATGAAGGATAGTGATGGAGGAAGCCCTCACAGAAGTGCACCAGTCACTGGCATACACATCACACTGGAAGGCTAGTCACTGCAGCACCCATAACAGAGGAAGCCCTATCACTGGGGCACCCATCCCATAGAAGAGTCAGTCATAGGGACACCCATCACAAAGAAGGGCCAGTCACTGAGACATGCATCATAGAAGACTGCCATTCACTGGCAAGCTTATGATAGAAGGCTAGTTTTTAAGACATTCATCATGGAGGAGGGCTAGTTACTGAGGCTTCTATCACAAAGGCGAACCAGTCACTGGGGCACTAAGCCCAGAGAAAATTGAGTCACTGTGGAACCTATCACAGAGGTGAGCTAGTTACAGGGAACTCACTGTAATGTTGGATCAGTTGCTGGGGCAAACATCAAAAAAGGACACTACTTACAGGGGCACCAATTTCAGAGGTGAGCCAGTCATTGGGACAAGCACCACAGAGGAGAGTCAGAAACTGAAGCACCCATCAAACAGGATGGGTCACCATCAAAAATGTTTACCAGTTTCTTGGGTCAATCGTGGAGGACATACAAATAAATTGAGGCAGCTATCACAGATGAGGGACAGTCACTGAGGCACCCATCCCAATGAAGGGAAGTAACTGATTCACCATCCAAGAAAAGGTCAAGGCACTTAAGAACCCATTAGTAGAATTCCCAGTCACTGGACACTGATCACAGATGAAATAAAACGTGTCCATTAAACGTGAAGATCAGTCACTCTGGTAACCATCACAGTGGATATACAGTCACTGAGACACCCGTCCTAGTGGAAGATCAATCACTTAGGCACCCATAACAGCAGAGTTCTGGTCACTGGGGCATCCATTAGCATAAGGGCAAGTCACTGGCCACAAATTAAAGATGATTGCCAGCTACTGAGACACCCAACACAAAAGGCCAGTCACTGAAACACCCATCCAGAGGAGGGCCTGTCACTGGTATATACATCATGAAAGAGAGCCAATTACTTGAGCTCCAAGATAGAAGATGGTTATTCCTATGAATAGTCATTATGGAGGAACACCACTCTCTGGGGCATTGATCACAAAGAAGGGTCAGTCACTGGGCAACAATCACAGAGGAGGGTCAATAACTGTGGCTTCAATTAGGAGTAGGGTCAGACATTGGGCACTGATCACAGTGGAGGTTCAGTCACAGAGTCACTCTTTTCAGGGAAGGCCAGTCATTGTGATACCTATTAGAAGGATGGCCAGTCACAGTAGCACTTTACATAGAAGGTAACTATCATTAAGGCACACATTGAGAAGATGTCCAGTCATTGAGGCACTCATCAAATATGAGGACCAGTCTCTAGGACATGCATCATAGGGAGAGTGAGACACTGGAGCACCAATGAAAGAAGAGGGTTATTCAATATTGCACTCATTATGGAGGAAGGGCAGTCATTGGGCTACCTTTTACAAAGAGATACAATAATGAGAGCTCTGAACATAGTGGAGGGACAGTCAATAGAAACTCATCACCGAGGAGTTAATATCATGGGGGAAAACATTATAGAGCAGGTTAAGTCACCTGGGAACCCATCACAGCAATAGCCTAGTTACTGGGGCATGCAAAAAAGAGGACAGTCACTGAGAAAAGTGTCAGAGAGAAGAGTCAGTATTAGGGCATCAATTGCTAAAGAAGGCACATCACTGGGGGCAGTCATCATCGAGGAGGAATATTCAGTGGGCAGCCAGTTACTGAGGCATACATTCAAAAGGAGTGTAAGTTAGTGATGCACCAATCCAAGATGAGGTTGTTTCAAAGGCCATGGTTTAGAACAGAGGGCCAGTTCACTGTCCCTCAGACCGTTGGAGGGGCAGATTGTAGTTAAAAAAACAACTATGAACAAATTCCTTTTTTTTAAAAACTATAGTTTTTAAAAAAGTTTGAGGATCCCTGGTTTAGAAGAAGGTCCCGTCAATAGGGTATCAGTAACAGAGGAGGGTACTCAATGAGGCACCCATGCCACAGAAGGTCCCACTACTGATGCATCAATCTCAAAGGAGTGTCAGTCACTGGTGCATTCAATAGAAGGAGGGCAAGTCATTGAGGCACTGATCATAGAGGAGGAGCAGTCGCTGAGTTACCCATCACAAAAGAAGTGTATAGCTTGTAGCACTCATCACAAAGAATGCTATTCACTTGGGCACCTATCACACAGGAGAATCAGTTACTTGGGCGCCATTACAGTGGGGAGCCAGTCACTGAGCATTCATTACAGAAAATTGACTGTCAATGAGGCATGCATCACAGGGGATGGTCAGTCAATGTG
>NW_006982841.1:0-366 GCF_000164805.1 Carlito syrichta | reverse complement strand
TATAGTACAACTCCAGAATTGAACAAAGTAAGAGGACATACATAAAGAATAGGAGATTGAACAAACAGAAGTAAAAACCAATCCCTTTACCCCTGAATAGCATAAATAAAGAAGACAGTGACGTGGAGGGAAGAAAAAAGTAGGGAGGGGGAAAAACTACACAAATGAAGAAAAACCAAAAGAAGAATATAGGTCTTACACAGACCCCTGGGAAATCCGACATTGAGAAAACAGATTCTGGAACACAGACAATGAAGAGTCCCCAGAATGACTGGTTACATGCAACAAACCCAGACATCAAGACATTAATGGAGAGAATTTAAAAATGAAGAGAGACACGAGGAAAATAGGAAGGAGCTGATGGAA
>NW_006982840.1:0-1154 GCF_000164805.1 Carlito syrichta | reverse complement strand
TAGGTCTCGTCACCTATCTCAGGATGGTGTGAAACCTGCAGACTCAGGCCATCCACTCACCAGGATCTCTGAAGTGCCAAGATGCCAGGCTGAGACCCTGATCTTGGTGTGTGGTTGTGGTGGTGGTGGTTGTTGATATTATTATTCTGAGTCAGAGTCCCGCTCATTCTTCCAGGTCAGAGTACAGGGGCCTTCTCTTGGCCACCATAGGCTCCACTGACAGGACTCTGGCTATCTTCCCACTGCGGCCTCCCAAGTGGCTGGAATGACAGGTGTGCGCCACCATGCTCAGCTCACTTTTTGGGGCCTCTTGTGGAGATGATGCTTTCCAAGGGACCCGGGCTGGTCTTGAACCTGGAGGCTGGGCCATCTTCTCAACTTGGCCTCCCAGAACACTGGGATGAGAGGCGTGAGTCCCAGCGCCCATCCTCTGCACCCTTATTGTGCCCCACCCTGAGGCCCACTCTCTTTTATGACTCAGGACTGGAGAGATTGCAGCCAGAGTCACCAGCTGAGCCCTCCCCAGGGGGAGTGCCAGATGCAGGGGCATGTCTCTGCCTGTGCACCCACCCTTCCACTCGCCTCATTCCCCAGGATCAACTGGCACATTCCTCCCAGGGGCTACCTCGGAAAAAGGAAGGGCATGACTGAACAGATAGAGATCATTTGGGAAGGATGCCCCAGACTTGGGCATAGATTTTCTGAAAGAAGGCGGATTGGCAGACAATCAGGCTGTGACTTTGGGAATTCGAGGCAGTGGTCCACTGAAGCCTGGGGATTCAAGACCAGTCTGAGCCATGTAGTGAGACCTCATCATTCCGGGAATGTTAACACAGTAGTGGTGCATGGTAGTGACTGTGGCCCCAGCTACATGGGATGTGGTGGCATTCGTCCTGGGGCATTTTTTTGCATCATGCCCACAGACAGAATATGCGAGACCTGGCTGGGCACCTTTGCTAATGACCGTCAGACCCACGCCCTATGAGGCCAAGGCAGAGGACAGTCTGAGACCAGGGGTTGGAGACCAGCCTGGGCAAAGTGGAAAGACCTTGTCTCGGCAAGAGGTCTCCAAAATCGAGTCAGGCGTGGTGGTCCCTAGACTCCCAGATGATCAGTGGCCAATGCAGGAGGACTGCCTGAGACCCAGAGGTCGA
>NW_006982839.1:0-3873 GCF_000164805.1 Carlito syrichta | reverse complement strand
GGGAGGTGGAAGGACCACTTGAACCCAGGATTTTGAGACCAGCCTGGGCAATATAGCAAGACCCCATCCCTCAAAAAATAAGAAAAAAGCCAGTTGGGATGGGGAATTATCTACAGAGGAATAAAGGTAAAAATACTGGTAGGTTCCTCATTGGAAATAATCAAAGCAAGAAGAGTGTGGGACAACATCTTGTAAGTTGGAATTAACCTGGAATTCTATACCAAGTGAAAATATCTATAAAAATGAGGGTGAGCTGGGCTTGGTGACTCAGCCTGTAATCCCGCGCCTTTGGGAGGCTGAGGTGAGTGGTTTGCCTGAACCCGCAGGCTCGAGACCCACCTGGGCAGGCAAGACCTCATCTCTACAATAAAATAAAAAAATCAGCCGGGCGTGGTAGCACATGTCTGTAATTCCGGCTACTTGGAAGGCTGAGGTGGAAGGATCGCTGGAGCCCAGCAGGTCGAGGCTGCGGTGGCCGGGAGCGGCCACTGCACTCCAGTCTGGGTGACCAAGTAAGACTCCAACTCAAAAAAAAAAAAAAATGAGGGAGAACTAAAGACATTTTTAGAAATATGAAAGCTGAAAGAGTTCATGGCCAACAGACGTGTACTACAGGAAATGTTAAGGAAAATGTCAAGCAGAAGGAAAAAGGTACCATGTGGAAATATGGCTACCCACAAGTAAATGAGGAATATCTTATATGGTAACTGCGTAGTACATTTGTAACATTTAAAAAGTCATTTAATGCTTTTAAAAGAAAAAGAATAACAATGTATCATTGGTTTCATACATTTATAAAAGAAAAATGTGTGACAAAATAGCACAAGGGTCATGAGAACAATGGAAACATACTATTTTAAGTTTCTTACATATACACGGAATGGTATAATATCATCTAAGGTAGATTGTGATAAATTGAAGATGCACAGTGTAATTCCTAAAGCAACCACAAAAATAATGAAGCAATGAGATCTACCCAGGGTTGTCACTAACCTTCAATTTGTAAACAATACAATATCCACAAAGTACAAATAAAACCAAGTGTAGCAGAATGTGGTATGTTTGCATGTTCTTTCACAACTGCAGAGTTAAATTAGAAATCAGTAACAGAAAAACCCTTGGAAGCCCTCATAAAATTGGAAACCAAATAACACACTTGTAAGCAATTAATAGAGCAAATAATACATCAAAACAGAAATTAGAAAGTATTGGGGATGGAATGTGTAAATAAAGGCACAGCATATCAGATTTGTGGAATGCTGTAAAAGCACTACTGGGAAAAAATTGATAGCAATAATCATAAATTAGGAAAAAAGGAAACTTTCCAATCAATAGCCTCTGCTTCCATCTTAAACTAGAAAAATAAGAACATATTAAACACAAAGGCATTGTAGCAGAGTATATGAGTCATATCAAGAGTATAAGATTAATGATAGCCATAAAGTCCACTTAAGCATCTCACAGGGCTAAAATGTACCACTTGGTAGTATGATACAATCTGACCTGGGGATTTCCAGGAGACAAGGCCACCTCAGCACAAATGTAACTTTCATAAACCTTAAAACAAAAGTTATCTTTACAAGAATTGCTTAAACTCCTGTTATATAAGAAACACTTAGTAAATGACCTGGACTGGATACAGGTAGAAGAGAGGGGGAATAACCTTCCAAACTCTGAGAGTGGTCTCTAGATGAAGAACCTTCTGTTAGGGCATTTATCTGATCCCCTGATTGTCTCTGGCCCATGCCACCAGCCTGCTCCCACCATCAGTCTTGTAAGAGTGTTGCAAGAAAAAAAAAAAGATAGAAACAACTGCTGTATATCAGGCAGTGTCTAAGACTCATTTTTGGTGCTAATCAAACAGAAGGGGAGAAGTTACCTCTAGGGAAGGTAGTCAACTAAGACCATCCCAAACCCCCGAACCATGAAAAACATGTATACATGTAACGATGACTACATCATATAATTGCTCTTAACTGGAAACTAAGTCAAAACAGAATTAAAGTTGATCTAGATGCTGAAGTTAGCAGACATAAGGTTTAAAGTAACCATGGCAAATATGCCTTAGGAGACAGGAAAAAAAAAAAAAAGATCGATATGACTCTTGAAAAGTGGTGAATTTCAAGAGAGAGTTAGAATCCATAAAGAATCAAATAAGAATTCTAGAACTTAACAATTCAATACCTGAAATATAAGTGCTCTCCTGGAGGATTTAGCAAAAATCAGATAAAGCAGAAGACATTAATGAGTTAGAAAACAGATAAACAGGATGTATCCAAACTGATACAAGCACAGGGGAAAAAAATTAGGAAAATATAGAAAAAAAATTAAAAGAAAGGAAAAAAAAAGCAAGAAAGTTATAACTTTTAATTGAGGTCCTAGTGGGAAACTGGGAAGAAGTAGTATTTGAAGTGATACTGCTCAAGAAATTTTAACAAAATTGATGAAACGCATAATTCACAAATTAAAGAAGACTTGCAAATCAAGATAACAAATCACATCTAGACAAATCCTAGCAAGACTGCAAAAATCCAAGTATAAAGTGATGCATAAAGCTTGCATGAAGATATATGCTTATCTATAATTGTTGAACAATTGTTTTGTCATTCTGGTTCTCTTGAGTTTCCATACGAATTTCAAGATCAACTTTTAATTTCTGTGAAGAATCCAGATGAGAGTCTGACAGAGATTCCCTTGACTTTAGATCAATTTGGGGAGTATTGCCATCCTAACAATATTAAGTCTTCTGATCCATGAACATGGGATGGCTTCCTATTTATTTAGATCTCCTTTAATTTCTTGCAACTATGTGTTGTAGCTTTCAAATTTTAAATTTTGCACTTCTTTTGTCAAATTTATTCTAAGCATTTTTATGCTATTGTAAATAAAATTATTTACTTAATCTCATTTTAGATTGTTCATTGTCAGTTCATAGAATTACAATAGATTTTTGCAACCCTGCTGAACTCATTTATTAGTTCCAATCGATTTTTAAAAGATTCCTTAGTTTTTTTACATATACGATATGTCATCTGCAAATAGTTTTACTTCTTCCTTCCTGTATTCATTTTTCCCTTTGCCTTTTATTTTACTTTTCTTTTATCTGGTTAGAATGTTCTATTTCAATGTTGAACAGAAAAGATGAGAGTGGATATCCTTGTTTCATTCCTGATCTTGGGGAAAAGCATCTGTCTTTCACTACTCAATGTAATATTAGCCATTAATATGAGTTGGGTTTCTCATAGATCTTCTTTGTTAGATATTATCTTCGTTTCTAGTTTGTTGAGAGTTTCTATCATGAAAGAGTGTTGGATTTTGTCAAACACTTTTCCTGCATGTATTAAGATGATAATGTGGTTTTTGTATTTATAGTGTTTTACATTAATTGGTTTCTATATGTTGAACAAACCTTGAATTTCTGCGATAAATCCCACTTAGTTATGATGTATAATCTTTTTTATAGGTTGATAGATTTGATTTGCTAGTATTTTGTTGAGTGGAAGAGTAGACTTAAACGCAACTACATCAGTTAATGTTATTAACTATAATGGGATAAGCACTATAGTTACAAGCTGAAAATGTTAGACTGGATAAAAATCAAGATCCCATTGTACGCTTTTTACTAGATCCAACTTTCACAAGAGATAGTGGTCTATAGTTGTTTGTCTTGTGATGGCTTTGTCTTGTTTTTTTATTATGGTGATATTAATCTCATAGAATGAATTAGGAAGTGTTTCCTCCTTTTCTATTTAAGAGTTTGTGAAAAGTTGGCACTAATTTTTCTTTAAGTATTTGATATAATTTACCAGTGAATCCTTCTGGGCCTTTGTGTTTCTTCGTCGGTAGTTTTTAAATTATTATTATTACAAATTC
>NW_006982838.1:0-736 GCF_000164805.1 Carlito syrichta | reverse complement strand
TTTATGGCTACAGGCTTTCACGGATTTCACGTTATCATGGCTCAACTTCTAGCCGTTGCCTTTTTCAACAATAAAATTCACTTTACATCTAGCCACCATTTCGGGTTGAAGCAGCCACAGAGATGAAGAATGAGACTTTAGTAATAATTGGGTTGTTGAATGAAGGAAATGAAGGAGACAAAGATGAGGGGCTTTTTTTCTGGCTTGTGTGCCCAGGTCAGTGGTGGGAAAGCTAGTTTTCTTAGGGAAATTTTAGACAGAGTTGTTGAAAGGAGCGTAAGCTGATGCCTGAATACGAGGGTGCTGTCTACCATGACTCCATGTGAAAATATCCCTGGCAAGAATTTTGTCCTTATATGAGTTCACAATCTCAGGTAACAAACACAGATATGCAGAAAAAAACAATTAAAACCCTCAACAATTTTATTATTATTATTATTATTATTATTATTGAGTTGGAGTCTCACTCTGTCACCCAGACTGGAGTACAGTGGCCACTCCCGGCCACCGCAGCCACAACCTGCTGGGCTCTGGCGATCCTTCCGCCTCAGCCTTCCAAGTAGCTGGAACTACTGGTGTGTGTTACCACGCCTGGCTAGTTTTTGACTTATTGTAGAGATGAGGTCTCGCCAAGTTGCCCAGGTGGGTCTTGAACCCGCAGGCTCAGGCAATCCACTCACCTCAGCCTCCCAAAGTGCTGGGATTACAGGCTGAGCCACTGAACCTGGCTAATTTG
>NW_006982837.1:0-747 GCF_000164805.1 Carlito syrichta | reverse complement strand
CAGTGTAAAATGTATTAGACATTAGTAGAAATGGTCGAGAGGGGCAGAGGCTGATATCACTGCTCTAATAGAAATCATGATCCTTTACCCAGTGAAGACACAAGAAGTTCTCACAGCAGGAATTTTAAGTTATTAATAGTCTGGGTGCCCATGAAGAGGGTCCCAAAATGCCCATCGTCCATTTTGCAAGGGCAATACCAAGGCAAATGTTCACCACTGGGATTCCCCAGTTCATATTGGAAGGGACAGCCATTATCTTGAGTAACAGGTGGATCTGCAAACACTACAAGAGCTCTTGGACATGGAGCCCTAGTTGGCCTGTCATCCACAAACTAGAAAAAACACCATGACCTTCTTTTAGATTAATGGTTTAATGGGTTGCAATGATATTCATGGATTTCTTACTGACATTTGTCACACCGAGTCCACTGACATCATGGACTTCTCTCTTCCATGGCTATGTTCCCATTTTCTTACGTATAATCTGGATGTACTTGCTTAGAAATTTGGAGACATAGTAGACCCTTGGCTTGTGAGTTATGATTTTTGGCTTGTAAGATCTATTTTTCTAGGCAAAATCAAATGTAAATGCCAAGCTTAAATCTTTCAATACTCACTGATATTAATAATATACTATATATATCATATATAATAAATCAATTTGATATCCAAAGGCCAATTATTTCCTGTACAGATATGGCAGAGATTAGGGTTACCCTCAGTATCTTAACTGTACAGGAATGATTG
>NW_006982836.1:0-689 GCF_000164805.1 Carlito syrichta | reverse complement strand
CTGGTTTGCCCAGCTGACTTAGATATCTAGCTACCTAGATAACCAGCTGGCTTGTGAGCTGACTTAACTAGGTTGTTTAATTAGCTATATAACTGGCTAGCCAGCTGACTTAACTAGCTAGCTATCCAGCTAGGCAGCTGGCTATCCAGGTGACAACTCACCATCTTAACAAGCTAGCAACTTGACTTAACTAGCTGATTTCACTGGCTAACAAGCTGACATGACTAGCTTACTTTTATAGCTCGCTTCCTAGCTAGCCAGCTGACATAACTAGTGAAATAACTAGCTAGCCTGATGACTAGCCATCTGACTTAACTAACTTTTTACCTAACTAACCAGCTGGATAGCTAACTAACTTAACGAGCTGACTTAACTAGTTAGCCAGCTTGTTGCCAGGTGACTTAACTAGCTGACTTAACCAGCAAGTTAGCTGGCTAGACAGCTGCCTTAAATAACTGTCTATCTATCTAGCCACCTGGTTAGCCAGCTGACTTACCTAGCTGATTTAAGCTAGCAAGCTGGATAGTCAGCTCACTTAACTAAACAACTACATACCTAGGCAGCAGGTAACGTTGCTGACTTAACTACCTGAATTGGACAGTTAGCGTGCTGGCCTTAACTAGTCGGCCAGCTTGCAATCCGACTGGTGAACTGACTTAAGTAGTCAAATGGCGAGCAAGTCAACAGGT
>NW_006982835.1:0-971 GCF_000164805.1 Carlito syrichta | reverse complement strand
AAAAAAGGCAGAATGAAAATGCAGGCAGGTGAAGCCAAGGACTTAGGATCCAAATCTTCTAAGTTTTATTTCTAGGAGAAGAATAAGGAGTTCGTGTGGACCTGGAACTCGGTGGAAAATGATTGAAGGTTTCCAGGCAGATGAGTGACACGTTCTGATTGATGACTTTATGATTACTCCTGGCCCCTCATTACATAAGATGTGTCTCTTCTGTTGCCCTTGAGCAGGGAGAATGTGTGAAACCTGACTGATGGGCATTAAAGTCGCCCTATTGTATAGATATGAAAAACTGAACTGTCGGTGACCAGCACTGACCGAGGGTGGGTTAGGACCCGCACTGGAGAATCAGGAGACGGCGAGAAGACCACTCGGAGGCAGCTCTTCTGGGAACATTCTGATCAGGACTGAAGCCAATTTTATTCAAACCTTTTCCAACTTATATACCATTTTCTTTTTTTTTTTTGAGTTGGAGTCTCACTCTGTCGCCCAGACTGGAGTGCAGTGGCCGCTCCCGGCCACCGCAGCCTCGACCTGCTGGGCTCCGGTGATCCTTCCGCCTCAGCCTTCCGAGTAGCCGGAATTACAGGCATGCGCTACCACGCCCGGCTGATTTTTTGATTTATTATAGAGATGAGGTCTCACTGCCCAGGCGGGTCTCGAACCCGCGGACTCATGCAATCCACTCACCTCAGCCTCCCAAAGGCGCGGGATTACAGGCTGAGCCACCGAGCCCGGCTTATATACCATTTTCTATACCCTCCAGCAGTGTGATAATCACTTGCTAGGGGCGTACAAGTTCCGTGCTTTACAAACCATGCATCACAAGACCATCATGAGACTTGCAAGTTTCGAGCAAACAATTCGAACTCCATGATGCCTGATGTGCTTCACAAAACTCACATCAAGGTCACAGGTGCACAATTTCAATTGTTCAAAATGTCTTCCATAGTGTTCAATAAATCATCATATTA
>NW_006982834.1:0-750 GCF_000164805.1 Carlito syrichta | reverse complement strand
TGTCCTTCATTTTCTAAGGTTCTTATGGTTTGAGGTTTTACATTTAGGTCTCTGATCCATTTGGACTTAACCTTTGTGCATGGGGATAGGTAGGGGTCCTGTTTCAATCTTCTGAATGTGGTCAGTCAACTTTCCCAGCGCCATTTACTGAATAGGTTCTCCCCAGTGGTAAGTGGTGGAGGCTTTGTCGAAGATGAGTTGGTTGAGAGATTGAGGTTTTGCTTCTGGAATCTAAATTCTATTCCATTGATCTATATGCCTATTCCTATACCAATACCAATCTGTTTTGATGACTGTAGCTTTATAGTAGAGTTTGAAGTCTGGTAATGTGATACCCCCTGCTTTGGTTTTTTTTTGCTGAGAATTGTTCTGGCTATTCCTGGACGTTCGTGTTTCTGTATGAATTCCTGCGTTGTTTTTTCTAGGTGTGAGAAGAATGTTGCTGGTAATTTGATGGGTATTGCATTGAATTTGTAGATTGGCTTAGGTAAGATGGACATCTTCACAATGTTAATTTTTCCAATCCATGAGCATGGGATATTTTTCCACTTGTTTGTGATATCTTTGATTTCTTTGAGCAGTGTTTTGTAGTTTTCATTGTAAAGGTCTTTCACATCTCTGGTTAGAAAGATGCCAAGGTATTTCTTTTTCTTTGTGGCTATTGTGAATGGAATTGTGTTTTTTATCTGGGCTTCTGTTTTATTATTGGTGTAAAGAAATGCCATTGTCTTTTGCACATTTAATTTGTAT
>NW_006982833.1:0-776 GCF_000164805.1 Carlito syrichta | reverse complement strand
TGATATGAGCACAGGTCTGAATTCCAAGTCCTATATATAAAACCAGGCAGAAGTGGTGGTTAATGATATTGTCAACAGAGGGATGTGCTAATATTTTCTTATGTACTCTACACTGAGTAAAGTGATAAGGAAAAAAAGAAGAAGACCATGCACATGCTTCAGAGGGCCAAAATATTCAAGTTCCTGATTACATTGAAGAATTGTCATAGAGAAAGTCATTAGAGAAGAGGTAGAAGGGTGTAGCCAGAGTAATGTGTGCTTGATATCAAGATACACATTTGACGTTTTGTATCAAATGCACACAAATGCAGGGGTGACTATCAAAATATTGTAACAGCTGGTGCCACACAAGAGTAGGACTTGGTCTTGGCCAATAGCTGTGAAGGCAGCTATACTTTATTTGTTGGATTGAGGTGATGTTTTGAAGTTAGAAAGCAAGACTGCTTCTTACTAATAGGTGAGGAAATATTTAAATATTTTAACAGGCAGCTCATAGCTGTACAAAATAAAAGATTTCAGCAACAAGTAAAATTATACTTAGTATACACATGAAAAGTTTCTATAAAAACAGAATTATTTTGACTATAAACATTATTAAAATATTTTTGAAAATGACTGGTTCTTACCTTTGATACCTATGAATGTGTTAACAACTTCTAAAATATCATAATTGTTACAAAAGTATATTATTTTAGTCTTATTTGTGATTCTTAATGTGCAATCAATAAATAGTCAGGTTTTCAAGCATGATTGTGTTTTGCTACTTTTATCATTTT
>NW_006982832.1:0-722 GCF_000164805.1 Carlito syrichta | reverse complement strand
CCTGATTCCTGTTTAGCCCTTTAGCAAGACGCCCTGTTGATTTTCGGGATTGAGGACACATGTAAACCCAGTTTACTTATTAATCCTTAACAAGAGGCAGTGTAGTATCATGTATATAAGGACTGCCATTACCCATATTCCTGCTTCATTCTCAGCAAGACACTGAGACATTTCCTGGTGATGCAGAAATCAAGTTGTTTGGATAACAATAGTAAGACTCCCAGAAGATTCTTGTGGGAATTGGAATCCAAGATTCCTGCTTCCCCTGTAAAAGACACCCTAGCAATGTGGGGACCTAGAAGCCTAGATTCCTGATTAAACATTATCAAGAGGCCCTGTAGACTTCTGCGAATGAGAACTCCAGGAACCCGTATTCCCTTTTTATTCTCAGTAAGATGCCCTGATTTTCCCTGTCGATGTGGATTACAAAACACTGTATCCAAAGGACAGCTGCCCAGGCGTTTCCTAGGGATGAAGAATCCATGAGTCCTGTTTACTTTTAAAAATACTTACTAAATATTTGGCAACTGCAAAACCATCGGCCCTTCTCAAAATAAAAGGACAAAAGAAAGTTTAAGACTTACAAGGTCCTTCTTAAGACCATAGTTACATCCAAATTTGGCAAGATGATCCTTTTCATCCTGTAATCTGGCATTAGTTGTCCCGAGGAACCTTCCTTTCTTGTAGGGCCAGATACTCCTTTACAATGATCAAAGGGACCC
>NW_006982831.1:0-723 GCF_000164805.1 Carlito syrichta | reverse complement strand
GGCTTCTTGGTGAGGTGGTCTCGCCAAGGTGCCCAGGCTGGTCTCGAACCTGGGGACTCAGGTCACCCTCTCACCTCAGCCTCCCAGAGTACTGGGATGACAGGTGTGAGTCCCTGTGCCTAGCCTCCACACTCGTCTTGGGGCCCCATCACAAGGTCTGCTCCCTTATGAAGATCTGGGACCCCAGAGAGTGTGGCCAGAGTCACCCATCAAGCCCTCCCAGGAGGAAGTTTCTGGCACAGGGTCACCTCCGCCCACCTCACTCCCAATTGTCGACCCTAACCCTCCTCTCAGGGACCGCCTTGGGGAAAGGGAGGGCATGACTCTCAAACCTTTGGGTGGGCAGGGATGGCCAGGCGACTCACGCCTGTCTTCTCAACACTCAGATAGGCCAGAGCCCAGGAACTCGAGACCAGGGTGGACAGCATTGCAAGGCCCCATCTCAACCCAAAGCAAAACCCAGAAAAGCTTGGGTGAGGGCAGGCCTTGGCAGGAGAATTGCCTCTATCCCAGAGTTTAAGACCAGGCAGGAAGACCAGGATGTGGACCAAATGGAAAGCCTGTGATCACAGCAGTTTTGGAGGCCTAGGCCGAGAGGATGGCCTGAGTTTGATGCTTTAAGAGCAGCCTGGACAACATAGTGAAGAAAGAAAAGAAAGAAACAAGGAAAGAAAGAAAGAAAGAAAGAAAGAAAGAAAGAAAGAAAGAAAGAAAGAAAGAAAG
>NW_006982830.1:2181-18381 GCF_000164805.1 Carlito syrichta | reverse complement strand
CCAAACAAAACCATAAAACAACCATGGAACATTATTCAATTGTAAAGCTTCTCTCCTAAAGCCTCTGTGAAAACATGAAAAGACAGCACACCCACTGGGAGAAAATCATTGCAAGGCATATATATATTGCAGGATGGATATCTACTATAGAAAGAACTCTCAACTACTAAAATGTGATGAATCTAGAAATTAAATTTCAAAAACCAGTAAGATGGCAGAGCAGGCACCTTTAGAATTTGTTAATCAGAGGAAACATTCATTAAATCAAATAATCACAACTGGAATTACCATCAGTAGAACTCAGGATATCTGAGCAAGACAGTAATGATGCCAAGCCCCAGTGGACTGCAAACAGGAATAAGACCAGGGGAGAATTGTAAAAATGTAGGTCTCTGTGACTCTGAGACTGTGACTTCCTGCTAGTCATTATACTACCACATGTGAACACGTTCCTGGGCTTCATTCAACTTCTCTATTTGCAAGTTCCTTTCACATATATGGACCATTCCTGCACAAACAGCAAACCAGAGACATCTTTTCCTAGAAATCTCAAATGCTTGCAAATATACACAAACCACCTTCTGGGTCATCAAAATCTACACTGCCAAGAGTGAGCTGGAGGCAGACATCAGGTTTCCACAGCAGCCTGGATCCCAAGAAGAGGAACACAATCATCTACCAGCCCATGGGAAGCACCTCCAGTTCCAATGGAGCTCAACCACCTGAGGACAACTAGGACAAAGAGGAGCTTCAGGCTAGCAGGAGCCAGCACACATAAGTTGGTGGTGGCTCCCATTCCTTCTGGAGAAGACACCACACTAAGCA
Organism: Carlito syrichta; assembly: GCF_000164805.1. NCBI lineage: Eukaryota > Metazoa > Chordata > Mammalia > Primates > Tarsiidae > Carlito > Carlito syrichta. The sequence continues at coordinate 17,556 of NW_006982830.1, read as the reverse complement.
GAGAAGTCACACCTAGTTGCTATGCTGTGGGAAGTACATTCCACATTTCTTCTGGATGGGTGAAACTGACCTACTGTCCCACACAGACTGGATGTCCCCTGTGATTCTTTCACAGGCACATCCATCTAGTTCAAACACTGTATCAAAGCTGGAGACTCACCTCAGCTAGGTTTGAGGTACATGCTAGTGTTGAAATGATACACAAAGATCAGTCCACTCAGAATTTCTTTGAAAGCCCACTGAATAAGAATGGTCAAAAACAAACCCATTCTACCATAACAGGATTCAATATCTAATTTGCCAGTGTGTGGGCAGTGTCACACATGTACAAAACATAAAAATAATCATGGATTCCAAAATATGCACAACTATAATTGCTTCATTACAATCACAGAAGGCTAAAAAAATAAGAACACAAATCACTCTACCAAAAAGATATCCTGCATCTGCAAGTTGATTGCAGCACTATTCACAATAGCAAAAACATGGAACCAACCATGCTTCCCATCAAAACTGGACTGGATTAAAATAATGTGGTACATATACACAATGGAGCACTATGCAGCCATAAGGAAGGACAAACATATAGTGTTCACAGCAACTTGGATGGATTTAGAGTCTATCATACTCAATGATCTATCACAGAAACAAAGAACAGAGTATGTTCTCACTCATAAGCAGACCTTGAACAATTATCATAATAATATAAGAAAGGGACTGACAGTAGTGGAAAACTGCCGGGGTCATGAGATTGGCAGTTGATTACCATTGGGGGGCACACCTCATCAACAAGGGTACCTGCATAATGAACGTTTGTATGCCTAACCCTGTATTGTACCCCACATCTTTAAAATAAAAAAATTTAAAAGTTAAAAAAAAATGAAAGCCCAGGAAACATGTCCTCACACAATGGAAAAACACTGTGTCATAGATTGATCTAAAGACATACAAAAGAACAATTTAATCAACAAAGAATTCAAAATAACTGCTTTAATGAAACTCAGAAAACGTCAAGAAGACACATAGGGAAAAAAATTTAAAAATTGTTCAGAGACACTAAACAGAGAAATTGGAACAGAAAATATTCAAACAGAAATCCTAGTGCTTAAAAGTACAATCAGTGGTGTGAAAAATGCAAGAGAGGGCATCAACAACTCAACTCTTCAGAAACAAGAAAACCTACTGAGTTGAAATCTGACTACCCAAATACACAGGTAAGCTGAGGAAAAAAGAGTGAGAAGAAATAAAGAAAACTTAAGATTTCTAGAAGACAAAATCAAGAGAGTACTCTGTTGTGTTTCTTCATCCACAAGTGACTAGAGAATACAAGAAAAGTAGCAAACTTACCTAAAAAATGGAACCAAAAGCTTTTCAAACCTACAGAAAGGTACCAATATTCAGGAACAGGGAGCTAAAATGTTGCCTGTAAGATGCTGTGTAATTAAGAACACCCCAATAAAAGTTATAAGCAAACTCTACAAGGTCAAAGACAGAGAGAGGATCCTGAGACAGCAAGAGGAAAGTAGCAAATACACATTAAGAAGGTAAAACTCGCCTCGTAGGAGACTCCTCAACAGAAATACTACAGGTCAGAGGAGAGGAGGTGATAAACTCAGCATGCTGAAGGACGACAAATCAAAGGCATGAGAGAAAACAGAAATGCCTCCCTCGCCATTGGACACAATGGGTCCATGTCGTGCAAGTAAATCAGAAGTCACTGGAAAACAAAAAGATAGGACCACGTGAGATAGGGTCAAGTTCATCTGGAATAATGAGAGGACTATGACAAGGCACAAAGAAATTGTGCCACAGTCCCCTTAACCTGGCAAAGAAAGATAAATGAAAACACATGGAAAATGACTTCTCTTATTAACACACTAAAAATAGACCCAACTGGGCCTCAATGTTGATCCTGAGCTTTGGACACTAAGCCACAGACAACAAGTCATTTCACACATTCGAGGTTGTAGCAACTCATGCACAGTGGCAGTAGAAATCCCAAAGTTTGGGGGAGGGGTGGGATTGGCAGTTGAGGGATACTGCTAGGGGAGGGAGGAGCATACCTCATCAACAAGGGTACCTCCATGATCAATGTTTGTATACCTAACCCTGAATCCCACATCTTTAGAATAAAAATTAAAAAGAAAAAAAAAAATCCAAAGTTCACAGTGTAGCACTTTGTGTTTAGAATTGAGGTCCAGGCACATCTGTGGATGTGAATCAGGCACAGATCTCTTGGATTTTCTCCTCACTGCAAGCCCTGGACTTGCTTACCTGTAGGTGGGACTGGTGGTCCTAGGGTCACTGAAGCTGGGAAGGGACAGGGGGCAGCAGTGAAGTGGGATGGAGAAGGAATTCTTCATTGTTTCTCTGCGCAGCATTTCTCTAAGAGGGAAAGAAAGAATGTTACTTGAGATGCTGTTAGCAGTTTTTTTTTTTTTCCAGACTGTCCAAGATTCTGAGTACGGCTCTTTTTTCATTTCTTTGTATTTTTACTCCCCAAAATCAAGCCCGTAAACTCAAGCCTTCACCACAGTCGTGGCTGGCAGCAGGATTTCCACTTCCTGGCAATACATCCACTTGTGCTCCCAATTTCCTGAGGTTCGGGAGACTCTGGGAGGTCGTGTGAGGGGAAAAGAGTGTTCATTAGTGCTCCCCGGCAGCTGGGCACCAGCAAACTTGTCTGAAGACTTTCAACCACCTCCATGCCACCGCAGGCAGCCCCACCCTCTCGGCCTACCACCACACTCGCCCTCCCTCGAAAGCTCTGCCTTCTTTTCATTCTCGAGTGAGGATGCGAGGGCAACATGAGCCCATAGAAAGGGCAGATGATGGGATGGGACTCCCTCGCTCACAGAGCTCCACTGCATCTGTACCTGGCAGTCAGAAACAACTCAGTGACAGAAAGAATTCGGCGTCCATGGCAACATCAAACAAAAGATGCCAGTTGGTCTGGCCAGAAAAGGACCGTTAAAGAGTGGGGAATAGAATGCACTTGGTCCAAGACAGCAGAGGCTAAGAAACAGACACTGTTCTCCCTAGGAATAGCGGAGTGAGGGTTGGTGGAAGAGAATAAACCGGGATCAAACACCCCAGGGTAATCATCTCAGAGCAGAGACTATCTCCACAGTTGGGTTTGGGGTCCTTGTTTTTGTATCGAATGGAGGGCCCCCTTTGTCTTGATGCTGATGAAGAAGGTGACATTGAGTATTTGGCTGACTCTGTGAGCTGGAGAAAATGACCAGAGGGCTCCAAGTTTTCTGGGCAATATTACATTTTTACTAAAACAGGCACAGTCAATAGTCGTCACAAGTGGGGGCAAATTCTCATTGACTCAACCTACCCTTTCATAGACATGAAATAAAATGATCACATCATTGTTATAAACATACATTCATGTTCCTATTGAGGATGCATAAGCGGGGTGGCGGGGTGGGTGTGGGTGAGGGTGGAATGCCATAACCAAGCAGAGTAAACTTCAAAAAAGAGGAGACAGTGCATTAGAAATGTCCGCTTACAGATTACAATATACAAGTTGCCACAAAGAGAGAAAGAAGCAGAGAAAGAGCATGCTGCCTGTGTGCCTTGGTACATGATCTGAGGCTGAGTAAATGGTCACACTTGAAGGCAAGTTGGGGGAAGCTTACACTCCTGTTTCTTTTGTATTTCTGTAAAACACTGTGCAAGAGTCAAACATGGCCACTGAATTCAGTGACCGGGTGATGACCATCCTGTCAGATCAAAAGAAATGGAGAGCTGCCTTGGGGTGGTGACTGCTTGCCCAAAGGCCAGTAGCTCTTGAGGAAAAAACACAGTGAGAAGCTTGGGGCTGATGGACTATTAAAAATGAACACCATTGAGGTGGCACATACGGGGAAGTAGATAAGGTGTGAAGTAGTGTTTATTAGATCCTTTCTGTGACAGGTACAAGGGAATGTGTGAAGAGTGCTCAAGAAAACCCATTGATGATCATTTTGTCTTCACTTGAGTGCTGTGAGCTAAACTGGCAAATTATCTTAGTGTGCAACACTCACTGTTGCAGCCAGTGTGCTCTCTAGTTCCTGAGAGAGTCATCTTCCCTTAGAATGGGTATTGTGTTCACTTGGGACCCACATTTACCCATATTATCAGCAGGGATTTGCTGATATGCATGGGAGGTTGCAATTTAGAACTTCAGCCTTGTTCTGGATTGTTTCCATGTGCTGCTCAGCACTCATTGTCCACACTTCTCAGTTCCTCCTACTGGGGATGCTGGCCTTTATGGACTTTAGCAACACTCTCCCTTGCTCTTTTATCTCCATTTGTGTTGAGCCAATTGGGAAGTCCCAATGGGAAGAGCAAAGGTGCGATGCGAGAGAGTACAGTCAATATGTTTAGGTCCTGGGCACACTGTCAGCTACTGTTTGACAGTAGCTATGTCAAGTGTATCCCAAAGTTTTTCATAACTTTTAGGTACCATCATAAATGGTAATGTCCTCAAAATTTTATCCCATAGAGACTGACTTTTGTGTTTCATTTTCACACAGGTTAAAACACTATCTCATTGGTGTGTCATCTTTAAACCATGTCTTAATTACAAGTGCTTTATTGATTTGGCAAATATTTTGGTATGATCCAGAGTCCTTTGGTGTTGATTTTCAATTGAGTCACATGATGGTCAGACTACATCTCTTGTAGGACTGCTGTGCTTTCAAGTGAATGAAGCCTTGTTTGATGACCCAGAAGGTAGTTTTTATATTGGCAAATATTTCAGGATCCTAGGGGAAAGGTGTCTATACTTTGCTGTTTTGAATGGGATGGTCTATATATGTGAAATGTCAGTACACTGAGAGTAATTCAAGGAACCCTAAGTACATAGCTCCTAAGTACATAAAGTACATAAAGTCTCCACACCGGTAAGATGTCAAATTCCTCCAAATTATCTATGGATTTAATGCTATCACAGTAAAAAAACAAAAATTCTACCAGGCTTTAAAGTATTTCAGGTATGAAGTCATAAGTTGAATCTCAAATTCACATGCAAACACAAAGAAATATATTAGCAGTTGCATTTAAATTAGACAAAACCAATCAGAAAAAAACAAAAAACTCATACACTACAGAGTTAGAGATTGAGTGCTTGATTGGCTAAACTTGCTTGCAATTAACAAAACACTGTAGATTCACATTAATCTAAATAAACAGACCAATAAAATCAAGAAATATACTCACACATGTATGTGCAACAAACGTGGAAATGCAGCACAGCCATTCAGGACAATTTTTCCAACATATGCTGTTGAGTCAGTTGAATAATTAACTTCTAGCCAATCGATTCTCATTTCATCCCAAAATTACCTTAAAATGAATCATAATACTAAGCATGAAACTTAAAATTCATACATTCTCAAGGAAAAAATCCTAGAGATGTGACCTCTGGGTTTGTCAAAGTTTGATTACAAACAACCGTCAAAAGACAAACCATAAAGTGACTATGGGACTTCGTCCAATTTATAAACATCTCTTCAAAAGACCCTGTGAAAAACACCAGAAAACAGCTCACACACTCGAAGAAAATCATTGCAGGCATATATTGTAGAATAGACTTTATCAATATTATTGAAAGAATTCTCAAAATATGATAACTTGATTGATCTAGAAAAGGATCCATTAATTTGGTGAAATAGAAATTTTTACTATTTGTACCACTGTGGAAATATCTATTTGAATATATTGCCACATCTGGATCACCTTTCAAAGAACCTAGAATATCTGAACAGAGGTGTGAGACTGAGATGATGCTTTAAGAGACACAATATTGTTAAAATCAATTCTCCCTGAAATGGTCTATAGGCTTAACGCAATTCCAATGATAAATTCCAGTAGGCCATAAAATATTTTTGGCCAGAAATTGACATTGATTTTAAAATTAGCTTGTAAATAAAAAGAATATATCTGTATTTAAAATAGAACAAACTGGGAGGGCTTGGTGGCTCAGCCTGCAATCCCAGCACTTTGGGAGGGCAAAGTAAGTGCATTGCGTGAGCCTGCAGGTTCAAGACCAGCCCAGGCAACTTGGCAAGACCTCGTCTCTACAATACATCAAAACTTGGCCAGGCATGGAAGTGAGTGTGAGCAGTTGTATTCTGGCTACTTGAAAGGCTGAGTGGAGCAATCGCCAGGGACCAGCAGGTCGATATTGGGGTGGCTGTGAGTGTGCCATGGCACCTACCCTGGGCAACAGAGTGAGACGCTGACTCAAAAAACCAAAAACAAAAATAGACAAAACCACTTTGGAAATCAGAACAAAGATGGAGAAATAGTATGGAAGGACAGCAATAAAAATAAACAGGGCCACCCCATATGGCTCCTGATGCTGGCTCTCTTCCTGTCCATATTGCTGGACTCCACGTTTCTCCAGACCCCAGAACAGCCAGGTAAGCAAGGGCCTGACCTGAACCCTTTCTGGGACTCCCCTGTAGACCCAGGTGTCCCATCTTTTGTCTTTCCTGGGCTGCATCGAATAAAGAGTAATTTTCCCATTTTTCTCATCCAACTTCTAACATACTTTGTGGCAAAACAGGATAAGACTTGCTTTATTTATTTATTTGTTTGTTTGTTTAGCCGGGGTCTTACTGTGTTGCCCAGACAGGAGCGCAGGGCATTCTGTTCACAGTCATTGCAGCCTCCACCTGCTGGGCTCAGAGATCCTCCCGCCTCATCCTTCTCAGTCACCAGGGCGACAGGCATACCCAGCACACTTGGTGAATTTTTTTATTTATTGTAGGGTCCGGGTCTTGCTGTATTGCCCAGGCAGGTCTCCACCTCCTGGGCTCAGGCAATTCTGTTATTGTTATTATTGTTTTACTTATTTTTTGAGTTGGGGTATCACTGTGTTGACCAGGTTGGACTGCAGGGGTATGCTGCTTATGGTCATCGCAACCTTCACCTGCTGGACTCAGGCGATCCTCCCTTCTTAGCCTCCCAAGTAGTTGGAACCACAGGCGTATGCAACCCTATCTGGCAAATTTTTTTATTTATTGTATAGTCAAGGTCTCGCCAAGTAGCCTAGTCTGGTCTTGAACCTATGGGCACAGGCATTCCTCTCATTTCAGCCTCCCGGAGAGCTGGGATGACAGACTGAGCCTCCGTGGTCAGCCAAGAAAACAAATATTAAGAAAAACAAGATTTGGGGAGATTTTGTGGGATTGCCGGTGGGAGGACTCACGCCCATCATTCTATCACTTTGGGAGGCCGTGACGGGAAGATTGCTTGAGGGCAGGAGTTTGAGGCCAGCCTGGGCCACATAGCAAGACCCCATGGCTACAAAAATAAAAATAAAATGAATTAGTCGGGCATGGTGGTGGTGCCTATCGTCTTGGCAACTAGGGTGGCTGAGTAGGGACAATCGCCTGATCCCAGGATGTCAAGGCTGAATAGAGCTGTGATCGTGCTCCTGCCCTCCAGCCTGGACCACACAATGAAAGCCCATCTGTACAAAACAATTTTTCAAAATTAGCCAGAATTTAGGGAGCCAGAGACAGGAGACAGGAATTTGTGACCATCCTGGACAACATAGCCAGATCCCCATCTCTACAAAAAATAAAAATATTAGCTGAGTGTGATGGAGCACTTCTGTCATCCCAGCTACTCGTTAGGCTGAGGAGGGAGAATTGCCTGAACTCAGGATGTTGAGGCTGCCATTAGCCATGATCATGCACCTGCCCTCCAGCCTGGGTCACTTAGTGAGACCCCCTCATACAAAAAAATTTTAAAAAGTTAACCAGATATGGGGCCTCATGCTTGTCCTCCCATCATTTTGAAAAGCCAAGGCAGGAGGATATCTGGAGGCCAGGGATATGAGAACAGCCTGGGCAACATAGTAAGACCCCATTCTATAGTAAATAAAAAAGGTGGCCAGGTGTAATGGTGGACACCTGTCATCTCAGCCTTTCAGGAGCCTGAACTGGTAGAATTGCATGAACCCAGGAGTTTGAGGCTGCAGTGAGCCGTGGTCATGTCCCTGTACTCCAGCCTGGGCCACATAGTGAGACACCAACACACACAAACAAAGATGTCAGAAAGGCCAGGTGTGGAGGCTCATGCCTGTCATCCCAGCATTTTGGGAGGCCAAGGTGGGAGCATAGCTTGAGGCCAGGAGGTCAAGACCAGGCTGGGCAACAGAGTGACACCCTGACTGGAAAATAAAAAATAAAAATTAGCAAGGCCTGGTGACCCACGTGTGTAATCCCAGCTGCTTGGGAGGCTGAGGCGGGAGGACCACTTGAGGCAAGGATGTTGAGACCAGCCAGACTGTCGAGACAAGTGGGCAAAATAGTGAGACCTTGTCTCTAAAAAAAAATTTAAAAAAAAATCAGTCAGGTGTGGTGGTGCCTGTCGTTGCAGCTATTTGGGAGGCTGAGGCAGGAGGATTCCCAGAGTCCAGCAGGTTTAGGTTTTGGTAAGCCGGTATGATGTCCCCGCCCAAAGCCATGCCCACACAGGAAGATACCAACTCAAAAAGAAAAAGGGAAAAAAAAGAAAAAGAAAAAAAAAAAAGATGCCAAAGAGAAACAGGTCTGAAATGGGACTTCTCTATTTTTTAATATTTATATTTTAAATTTATCATTACTATTTTAGAAGCAGGCTCTCCCTCCATTGCCCAGGTTGGAGTGTAGTGGTATGCTCATAGATCTCAGCAGCCTCCACCTCCTGGCCTCAAGCAACCCTTCTGCATCAGCCTCCCAAGTAAGTGAGACTACAGATGTACACAACCATGCCCAGCTACTTTTTAAAATTTATTGTTGATATGGGGTATTTTTATGTTGCTCAGGCTGGTCTCGAACTCCGGGTATTGAGCAATCCTTCCTCCTCAGCCTTCTAAAGTTCTGGGATTACGGGCAGTAGCCAGTATGTCTGGCTTATTATTTTATTTTATTATTTCATTTCGTAGAGATAAGTTATTGCTATGTTGCCCAGGTTAGTCTCCAACTCCTGCTCTCCAGAGATCCTCCCTCCTTGGACTCCCAAAGTGCTAGAAGGACAGGCGGGAGTCACCTTGTCTGGTTAATTATTTGATTTTAATTTAATTTATTTTATTTTACTATTTTATTTTGTAGAGACAGGGTTTGCTATGTTGCCCAGGCTGGCTTCAAACCCCTGACCTCAAGTGATCCTCTGACCTTGGTCTCCCAAAGTGCTGGGATAACAAACAGGCAGAAACCACTAAGTCTGGCCAATTATTTTATTCTATTTTATTTGACTCTATATATTTTTTTTGTATAGACAGGGTTTTGCTGTGAGGTCCATACTGCTATGAACTAGTGGTCTCAAACAATGCTCCCAAACTGGCCTCCCAAAGTGCTGAATAACAGACAGAAACCACTATGTCGGACTAATTATTTTATTATATTTTACTTCATTTAAAAATTTTAATTTAATTTAAATTTATTTTGTTGAAACAGGGTTTTGCTACATTGCCCAGACTGGACTCAAACTCCTGGCCTCCTCTTATCCTCCCGCCTCAACCCTCCAAATTGCAGGGATTATTTTACTTTATTTTACTCCAAAGCGTGGCTAATTATTTTACTTTATTTTATTATTTTATTTTATTGAGACAGAGTTTTGCTTTGTGGCCCCAGCTGGTCTTGAACTCCCAGTCTCCAGTGATCCTCCTGCCTGGGCCTTCCAAGGTTCTGGGACCCCACAGGTAGGAGCCACCACACCCAAGCTGTCTTTATTATTATTATTATAGCAGTGTTTTGTTTTCAGAAAAACACTTTGAAAGCACTCAGGGCTCCTTCACAGCTGGCCACGGGTTCTTGGATGATTGACAGCTGTTGGTGACATTGTTGCAACATCAGCAGTAACAAGGATACATTGTTATCAACTGAAATCAATGGATTTCCTTGGGATTCCCTCTGGGGGTTGGACATTCTGTGGGTCTGGACTAAGGTCCAAGGGCAGGAGGCCACCATGATGGGGTCACCCCTGAGGGCATGACTGGTCTAAAAACCATCTGGGCTTGGCCTGTTCATTGCCACCCCCCAAAACAACCCCTCTGACAACCCCTAAATCTTCACACTCTCCAGAAATGTTCTGCCATGGAAATCACACAGTATGTATCCTTTTGTGAGGCTGAGATGGGAGGATTGTTGGAGGAAGGCCAGGAGTTGGAGACCAGCCTTGGCCACATAGCGAGACCCCATCTCTACAAAAAAAAATGTTTTAAAAATAATCACCAGATGTGGTGGTGCATGTTTGTAGTTCCAGCTATTTGGGAGGCTGAGGCAAGAGGATCGCTGAAGGCCAGGAGTTTGAGATCACCCTGGGTCCCATACCAAGACCCAGTCTCTATAAAAAAGTTTTATAAAATTCACCAGGCATGATGGTGCGTGCTTGTAGTTCCAGCTATTTGGGAAGCTAATGCGGGCGTATCGCCTGAGCCCAAGAGGTGGAGACTGTGATGAGCAGTGATGGTGACTTGCACTCCAGCCTGACCCTTACAGTGAGACTCCACTCAAAAAAAAAGAAAAAAAGATATCAAAAAGAAGAATTCTGAAATGGGACTTGCTTATTTTTGAATTTTTACTAATTTGTTACAATAATAATGACAATAATAATAATAGGCCACGATGAGTTCTAATCCCCTAGATTCCTCTATGCCTTTCTGTGGGATTACTCCCGTTTTTTCTTCCAAATATATATATATATATATATATGTGTATATATATATATATATACATATATTTTTTTTTTTTGAGTTGGAGTCTCACTCTGTCACCCAGACTGAGTGCAGTGGCTGCTCCTGGCCATCACAGCCTCGACCTGCTGGGCTCCAGCGATCCTTCCGCCTCAGCCTTCCAAGCTGGAACTACAGGCGCATGCTACCATGCCTGGCTGATTTTTTGATTTATTGTAGAGATGAGGTCTCGCCTGCCCAGGCGGGTCTCGAACCCACGGGATCAGGCAATCCACTCACCTCAGCCTCCCAAAGGTGTGGAATTACAGGCTGAGCCACCAAGCCCAGCTCTCTTATATATTTTTAACTTACCCTTATTAACTGTTTCAAAAAACAAGTTTTAAGAGTTAACACACACACACACACACACAATCAGAAAGATAGTTACTATAAAAAATACCAGATTTATCATTTCTGATTTCATTCCTCAAACTCTAATTTTTAGAAGAATGTAAAAGGAATAAGAATAATTGACACAGGGTGATCCTCTTGAGACCCTGAAGGACATCCAGGTTCTAATCCCATGGGATGGACAGAATAATCGTCCCCAATGAAATTCATGTCCTCATCCCGTGTTGTGGACAGAATAATGTTCTCAAAGGCATTCACAACCTCATCTCATGGTATAGACAGATGTGTCCCCAGAGATGTCCATGTCCCAATATTATTGGGCGGACAGAATCATGTACCTGTGAGCCTTCCTCAAATGACCATGACTTCAATTCCCAGGGTCCCTGAAAGAACCCCGCCCTGGATATTTTGTTTGTTTGTTTTTGTAGAGACAGGGTCCTGGAAGATTGCCCAGGCTGGCCACAAACTCCTGGCCTCCATCGATCCTCCTTCCTCAGCTTCCCAAAATGTGGTGGTAACTGGTGCAAGCCTCCTCACTGGGCCCCCGAATTTGTTTTTCCTAATCTCGTCCTTGGGAAACCCCTCTGCGGGGACGTTTTCTCCTAAAATCTTTATGTTTTAAAATATTGATTCAGGGTCTTGCTGCGAGGCCTAGGCTAGAGGCCAGGGGCATGATCATGGCTCACTGGAGCCTCGACCTCCTTGGCTCAGGCGATCCTCCTGCTGTGGGCTCTCAAGTCTTTGGGATGACAAGCAACACCACCATACCCCAAAATTATTTTTATTTTTATTGTAGACATGCAGTCTTGCCATGTTGCCCAGGCTGGCCTCAAACTCAGTTCGTCCCTGGTTCCCTTTTCCTCTCTCAGCTTGTTCCAGGTCACTGGGCCACCCCATATGGCTCCTGATGCCGGCTCTCTTCCTCTACATGTTGCTGGACTCCACATTTCTCCAGACCCCGGAACAGCTGTGTAAGCAAGGGCATGGCCTGACCCCTTTCTGGGACCCCGTGTAGACCCGGGTGTCCAATCTTCTGTCTTCTGAGCTGCATTGAATAAAGAGGAATTTTCCAAGTTCTCTCATCCAGCCTCTAACATACTTTGTGGTGAGACAGGATAAGACTTGCTTTTTTTTTTGAGTTGGGGTCTTAGTGTGTTGCTCAGACTGGAGCTCAGGGGCATTCTGCTCGCAGCCACTGCAGCCTCCACCTGCGGGCTGAGAGATCCTCCCACCTCAGCCTTTCCAGTCACCAGGGTGATAGGCATAACCAAACTCCTGGTGAATTTTTTGATTTATTGTAGAGGCAGGGTCTTGCTGTATTGCCCAGGCTGGTCTCGACCTCCTGGGCTCAGGAGATTCTTTGTTATTATTATTATGGTTTTACTTATATTTTGAGTTGGGGTCTCACTGTGTTGACCAGCCTGGACTGCAGGTGCATGCTGCTTACAGTCATTGCAGCCTTCACCTGCTGGGCTCAGGTGACCCTCCACCCTCAGCCTCCCAAGTAGTTGGAAACACAGAGGTATGCTGCCACACCCGGCAATTTTTTTTATTTATTGTAGAGTCAAGGCCGCACCATGTAGCCCAGGCTGTTCTTGAACCAATGCCTGGGCACAGGCATTCCTCTCCCTTCAGCCTCCCGGAAAGCTGGGATGACAGACTGAGCCTCCGTGGCCAGCCAAGAAAACAAATATTAAGAAAAACAAGATTTGAGGAGATTTTATGGGATTGCTAGGTGGGGATCTCATGCCCGTCATCTAGCATTTTGGAAGACTGTGGAGGGAGGATCGCTTGAGGGCAAAAGTTTGAGGCCAGCCTGGGTCACATAGCAAGACTACATGGCTACAAAAATAAAAATAAAATGAATTAGTCAGCCATGGTGGTGGCGCCTATCGTCTCAGCAACTCGGGCGGCTGAAGAGGGACAATTGCCTGATCCCAGGAGGTGAAGGCTGCATAGAGCTGCCATCATGCCCCTGCCCTCTAGCCTGGGCCACACAGTGAGATCCCCATCTGTACAAAACAATATTGCAAAATTATCAAGCATTATAGGAGGCCGAGGCAGGCGAATTGCTTGAGGCCGGGAATTTGTGAGCAACCACACAACATAGCCGGACCCCCATCTCTCCAAAAAAAACACAAATGATAGCTAGGTGTGATGGTGCACTTCCGTTGTCCCAGCTACTCATGAGGCTGAGGAGAGAGAATTGCTTGAGCCCAGGAGGTCGAGGTTGCTGTTAGCCATGATCATACCCCTGCCCTCCAGCCTGGGCCACACAGTGAGACCCCATCTGAACAAAACAATTTTTAGAAATTAGCCAAGTATGGGGACACATGCCTGTCCTCCCAGCATTTTGGGAGGGCAAGGCAGGAGGATCTCTGGAGGCCACGGTTTTGAGACCAACTTGGGCAGCATAGCAAGACCCCATTCTACATTCAATTAAAAAGGTATTCAGGGCTAGCAGTGGACACCTGTCATCAGTTATTAAATAAAATAAATAAAACACTATCTATTTGTCATTGGTGTGTCATCTTTAAACCATGTCTTAATTACATGTATTTTATTGACTTAGCAAATACTTTGGTATGATTCAGAGTCCTTTGTTGTTGATTTTAAACAGAGTCACATGGCGGTCAGACTACACCTCTTGTATGACTGCTGTGCTTTCAAGTGTATGAAGTCTTGTTTGATGACTCAGAAGATAGGTTTTATATTGGCAAATATTTCAGGATCCTAGGGTAGAACTGGCTATACTTTGCTGTTTTGAATGGGATGGTCTATAAACGTGAAAGGGCTGTATACTGAGAGAAATTCAAGGAACCCTAAGTACATAGCTCCTAAGAACGTAAAGTGCATAGCTCCTAAGTACGTAAAGTACATGAAGTTTCCACACAGGTAAGGAGTCAAATTCCTCCAAACAATCTATGGATTTAATGCTATCACAATAAAAAAAATCCCACTAGGCTATAAAGTATTTCAGGATATGACTTCATAAGTTGAATCTAAAATTCACATGAAAATACAAAGAAATGTATAAGCAGTTGCATTTAAATTAGACAAAACCAATCAGAAAAAAGACAAAAAATTCACACATGACAAAGTTAGAGATTAAGAGTGCTTGATTGGCTAGACTTGTTAGCAATTAACAAAACACTGTGGACTCACATTAATCTAAATAAACAGACCAACAAAAATAAGATGGAATCCCAAAAACATACCCACACATGTATGTGCAACAAACATGGAAAGGCAACACAGTCATTCAGGACAATTTTTCCAAAATATGCTGTTGGGTCAATTGAATAATTAACTTCTAGCCAACCAATTCTCTTTCCAACCCAAAATTACCCTAAAATGAACCATAAGACTAAATATGAAACTTAAAACTCATACAATCTCATGCGAAAATTCCTAGAGATGTGACCTCTGTGTTTGGCAAAGTTTGATTACACAACCATCAAAACACAAACCATAAAGCTACCATGGGACTTCATCCAATTTTTAAACTTCTCTTCAAAAGCCTCTGTGAAAAACATCAGAAAATAGCTCACATACTGGAAGAAAATCTTTGCAGGCATATATTGCAGAATAGATTTTATCAATACTATTGAAAGAATTCTCAAAATATGTTAATTTGATTGATCTAGAAAAGGATCCATTAATTTGGTGAAAGAGGACTTTTTACCATTTGTACCCCTGTGGAAATATCTATTTGAATATATTTCCACACCTGGAATCACCTTTCAAAGAACCTAGAATATCTGAACAGAAGTGTGAGGCTGTGATGATTCTTTAAGAGACATAATATTGTTAAGATCAATTCTCCTGAAATGGTCTATAGATTTAATGTAATTCCAATGATAAATTCCAGTAGACCATAAAATACATTTGGCCAGAAATTGACATTGATTTTAAAATTAGCATGTAAATAAAAAGGAATATATCTCTATTTAAAATAGAACAAACTGGGCAGGCTCAGTGGCTCAGCCTGCAATCCCAGTACTTTGGGAGGCCAAAGTAAGTGCATTGCCTGAGCCTGCAGGTTCAAGACCAACCTGGGCAAACTGGTGAGACCCCATCTCTACAATAAATCAAAAATTAACTGGCATGGAAGTTCTGGTTACTTGGAAGCCTGAGTGAAAGAATCACCAGAGCCCAGCAAGTCGATGCTTGGGTGGCCATAAGTATGCCATGGCACTCCAGCCTGAGCAACAGAGTGAGACTCTGACTCAAAAAAAAAAAAAAAGTAGTCCAAACCACTTTGAAAACAGAGCAAAGACTGAGAACTAGTATGGACGGACAGC
>NW_006982830.1:536-1220 GCF_000164805.1 Carlito syrichta | reverse complement strand
TTTTTCATGGGGGATGCACTCCTGTATCAACCCATGAGGATCACCACCAGTACTAATGGAGTTGAACCACCTGAGGCAAAATACAGAAAAAGAAATATGCTAGGGCAGCTTCAGCCAGCACACACTAGTTGACAATAACTCACCATCCTGGGCAGAGGAGATGCCACACTAACCAGAGAAGCTTTTTCTAGGTGTCATGCAGTAGGAAGTATGATTCACATCTCTTTCAGGCTTGAGAGCCTGACCAGCTTTCCCACACCAACTGGGTGCCCTTTCTGAATCCCACATGCCCATCCATTTCAGACACTGCATCAAAGGTGTAGACTAATGTCTAACCTGAGCTTAAGGCACACCCTGCTGCTAAAATGGAATGCAAAAGTCAATCCACTCAGAGGGTCTAGGCAAGCCCACTGAAAGAAAATGACTACAAACAAACCTAGACTGGAAAACTGGATTAAATAACTAATTGTCAATGAATTGGCAGAGTGTGTCTCTATGAAACGCAAAAATAACCTAATATCCCCCAAATACGGACCACTGTGCTAAATCAATATTTTTTTAAAGTAAAAAATTGCCAGAAAACATGGTCTCAGGACTTGGATAAAACAGGGTTCTAGACATTGTATTGAACAGTCTGGCCAACAAAGTATCCAAAACAACTCTTTTAAGAAAACTCATCAAATT
>NW_006982830.1:0-516 GCF_000164805.1 Carlito syrichta | reverse complement strand
TAATAAAACACTGGACAGTGGAGAAAAAAGAATTAGAAGGAATCCATGGGACAACATCAAAAAACCACATCTTTGTGTTTCTGGCATCCACAAGGGATGAAAGAATAGAAAAGGAGTAGCAAGCTTACAAATAAAATAATTATAAAAAACTTTCCAAACCTGGAGAAAGATACAAATGTCCCTAGAGTGAGGTAAAAGTCATCAGTACAATGTATCCGAGATAATAAAAACTCCAAGATATATCATAACCAGACTCTCAAATATCTAAGACAATCAGAAAATCCCGAAAGCAGCAATAGAAAAGCAGTCAATAACACATAATAGGATAGTATAGAGACTTCTCAGCAGAAATCCCACATGCCAGGAAAGAGTAGAGTGGTATATTCTGAGTGTTGAAGAAAAGAGCTGCCACCAAGTAAACGCTCTTCTGCAAAGCTATTTTTCAAAATTAAAGAAGATATAAATGTGTTCCCACACAATCAAAGGCTGAAGGAATTCACTGCAAACAAAACTGCC
>NW_006982829.1:0-758 GCF_000164805.1 Carlito syrichta | reverse complement strand
TCGGAGGCAGGCAGCCATCTTGTTCCTGTCCGGCCTCACCCCCTCTGGGGCGAGCAGATGAGATACCACCACCTGCTGGCGATTCAAGGTAACAACACCGAAACGGGAGAAACAAACTTGATAAAGACATAGACCAAACTGCTGAAGGAAGGTTAATCTGAACTGTCCTTCACAGCAGATCAGGGGCAATTGACTCTGACTGCAAAATAATTTAACAGCTTGAAAAGAAAACTAGAAATCAGACCTGAAAGGACACTGGACTTAAACGAAAGGTCTCAGAGCGTGCTTCATTGATTCTATCAGTTTAATGACTTAATTCTATTCCTACTGCATTGTTCCCTTTTTTCTTTTTTCCTTTTCCTTTCCTTCTCTTTTCTTCTCTCTATAAACCATATCTTTGTATAGAGGAACAGCACACTAACAAGGTGGTTGGTTAGCTTGTATATTAGCATCATTATATGTTTTATTTTTGTTTGTATGAGAGTTAGTTCGACTGTAGCTGTGGTCTATTGTTTTTATCTGTTTCAGTATAGGCCTCTCTCTCTATTTGTTGCCACACTGGTTTGTTTCCCCCCTTACTCCTCTATCTCTCCACTCCCCTCTGCTCCATTCTCTCCCCTCTGCTAACCACATTTTATTTCAGGGAGTAAACCTACAGCCCCACTGCACAGACAGATTCCAGGACAATGGGAAGTGGGTTCCACATTATCCACACGCCTGTCAGTGAATACCAGGACCTGCAGACAGATTTGAATCAC
>NW_006982828.1:0-703 GCF_000164805.1 Carlito syrichta | reverse complement strand
AATCACTGCTCTGCAAATGTCCACATTGACGAGTATAGATATTAATGATTTTTGGTGAGCAAATGATGCGTGAATTTCTGATGTAATTCAGTAAGGTCTATAATCAGGTCTTAATGGTTCCAAATTCCAAGTTACTTTGTCCCAAGAATGGGCAGATTTAAACTCAGAGTGACATTGGAGAGCCAATTTCTTTTTTAAGGTCACAAGTTCTTGCCCTACTGCTAAAACTCCTTCCTCCAAAGCACTAACCTTACTTTCCAACCCCTGGTCTATGATTTCCTGAATAGCCATGGCAATATAAATGATTTTAGACAGCCGATCAGCAAACATAGTTGTATGAACTTCCCTAGATAATGCTACAGCTCAAAAGTAACTATTAAAGCTGTAACTCCAAAAATTAAAAGTAGCCAAAAATCTTTCCTGTCTTTCTAAAAGAGCATTAGCCTCATAAAATATCTATAAACCATATGCACCATACCAACGAGATGACAATTATATAAGAATCATCAAATAAGATGACTGCTCAAGAATAACAAAACCTTCATAACAGGCATTTGTTAAACAATTAGTTAAAAATACACCCAGTACAAGACACCTTATAAACATTGCATAGAGCCGTTAAAAGCCCAGTCACTAATATATAGTCTTTCACCAGGTACAGTATAGTCCACCTTAAAGTTATAAGCACAGTCTCTCCATTCAG
>NW_006982827.1:0-5311 GCF_000164805.1 Carlito syrichta | reverse complement strand
TCATCCACAATGGATGCACTAGTAACTAACTGTCTGTGATTGGTGTTCCAGTGACCAGTTCTACTCTGTGGTAGTTTTCCCTGTGATTGACTTTGCTCTGTTCCAGTTGACCCAGTGACTAGACTTTTCCACAATGGATTTCCCAGTGTTGTGTACTCCTCTGTGATTATTTTCCCAATGACACACCCTCCTTTGTGTTAGGTGTCCCTGTGATGGGGCCTTCTCCATAATGTTTGCCCTAGTGACTGGTCCTACAATATTATGTGTACCACAGAGACTGTGTTTTTATTGATCGGTGTCCTAGTGATTGTCGCTCTACAATTGCAGTTTCTGCAGTGAATAGCTCTCCTCTGTGAAGGTTATTCAATGAAAGGCCTTTCTCCATAATGTGTTCCTAAGTAACTGGCACTCTTCTTTTATGAGTACCCAAAAAATAGCCCTGCTCTGTGTGGGGTAGGCAAATTACCATCCCTCCTTTGTGAGGAATGTACCCATGACTGGCCAGCTCTGTGACATGTGCCTCATTGACTGGCCAGCTTCTCTTATGGATGATCCTGTTGGGAGTTGCAACTCCTAACAGAAGGCAAAGTAAGGGTTACCTGAAAGTGGGAAAAACGCTGACTAGGAGCAAGGCCCCAGCTAAAGCGGCTGTGCAGGAGGCAAAGCCCCATGTATCCCATTGATGGACCCCTTTGATCTTTGGGAGTGTGGCATAAGACAGAAAGTACCCCTTTCTGATGAGCATTAATGGATAAGCGATGATGATGTATTGGTAAAACTGAAGCTTGAGACAAGATGGAGGAGGAAGTTTGTGAGACCTGAGACAAGTCAAACCTGAGGACAGCTGCTTTTAAACATAATTCAAGAAAGTATAGACATAGTAGATATACGTTTGTAAGAGTAAAATGATTTAGTAGTATAAGTATAATAATATAGAAGAGAATAGTTAAGTAGATAAAAATAGGAAGATGATTAAAAATAATTAGATAAAAAATAATTAAATAGAAAACAAATATAGGATATAAGAGTAGTCAAGTATAATTCACTTAAAGGTTGTTAAACATTATTAGATTATGATTCATATAAGTAAAATAAGAATAAAGATAGATACATAATAGGAAACTTTATAGGAAATAATTTAAAAATAATAGAATGTTATAAGAAACAATAAAATTAGTTATAGATATAAACGCCAATATATTGCTGCTAAGTTACATGTAAGAATTGTTAAAAATATGATATAAAAAGGGATAAGGGTTAAAAGGTTACAGTTAATTATTTTAGGAGAAATTATTTCGTTCCTGTCTGTTGATTGTAACATAATAAAAACAAAAAAAGAATAGGGAGGATCAAATAAATCATTGTAGAAAGTTTGATTGTAAAAAAAAAACATAATATAAGCTTTTGTGGGCATATGTGTGAGGGGGTTAAGGGTTGAAAATACTTTATATAAACATGTAAAAATTGAATAAACTTTGGAATTGTCCCAAAACTCGACCCAGGGAGTTGACTTATGTCTTCTTCCTTTGCCGCATCTGATTCTCTCGCCTTAGGCCCTGAACTTTGTGTTGGAGCTGGACTCTGACAGGTGGCGCCTGAACAGGGACCTGAGAGTGGGTAAGTATATTGTGTGTTGTTTCAGGTGCGGACATTGTCCTGAGGATGCCATGGACCCCCTGTGTATGAGTGCAGATAAAGGATAGGACAAATAGATAAAAAAACTTTTGAGAAGCTGTTGTGCCTCTGTAACGGAGTAAGTAACAGAATAAGTATGAGTCATTCTGGTTCTAAAGAGAGAAAAGCTTATTTAAAAATTATGGGAAAAGCATTACAACACAAAGGAATTAAGGTAAGCAAGGAAAAGTTAAATGTATTTTTAGATTTTGTTCAGAAGGTAATTCCTTGGTTCCCTGATGAGGAGACCTTGGATTTGGAAACTTGGGATCAGGTTGAAAAAAATATTAAGAAATGGTATACTACCAATGGGGGAACTCAAATGCCTGAGGACGCTTATTCTTTGTGGAATATATTAGGACAGGTTCTTATGACTAATCCTTGTTATAGTACTTTTTCTCAAACTGAGTATGCCACTCCGTTGCTCAGTAGAACTTCTTCCAGAGCTTCTAAAATTATGCTAACCCAAGAGGAAGGACAATCTGACTCCGAGGAAGGGGAGAAAGAGGAACCCCCCACTTATGGCCCTGATGATCAACTTTCCACTGAGGATGAAACAGATTTAAATGAGGAGGCTGCTAAGTATCACAATCCTGATTGTCCTCCCCATTCTTTGCCTACACTCTCCGTTTTCCCTATGCCTCCAGAAAATAAGGTAGGAAAGTATAAGCCAGGGATTAGAGGAGCTTTGAAGCAGGCTCATGAACAGGGGGAGTTGTAACATTTGTTCCCTGTTTCTTTTGAGTTTGAGGACCCACGATGGAAAGTTTTGCCTTTTAAATTGCTCAAGGAGATTAAAACAGCTTGTCATGATTATGGGCCTACCACATCCCCTACACTCTCTCTTTAATAGAGGGATTAGGGGCGCAATAGATGGTTCCTTCTAATTGGCAACAATTGGCTAAAACCTGTTTATCTGGAGGTGCCTAATTACTTTGGAGAACAGAGTATGAAGATCAGGTGCAAATTCAGATGGCAAAAAATCAAAATTGGCCACTAGATACATTTGTTATTGTTAAAGATATGCTGACAGGTACTAAGCAGTATGCCACATACAATGCTCAAGTAATTTTCCCTAGAAAAGTGTATACTCAAATAAGCCACTGTGCTTCTACAGCTTGGAGAGTTGCCTGCTAATTCCACTCAAACTCTTTCTTTGTCTGAGATAAAGCAAAAGGCAGATTAAAAATTATGAGGATTTCATCTCCAAAATAACCACCACCATCAAATGAATAATTACTATCAAAGAGGCAGCAGAAATTTTAGTAAAACAATTGGCTGTTGAAAATTCTAATAACACTTGTTAGGCTTTAATAAGACTGATAAAAAAGACTGGCAATATAAATGATTATATCAGACAATTCTGATGATAATGATGATGATTAAAAACCCTTCCTTTTTGCCACCCTTACTGCACCTCTTTCTAAAGTTTTCCTTTAAAAGTTAAGAATACTGAAATAAAACCTGGATTTAATTACACTTTTATTTTTCTTATAGGAATACAGAAAGCTCAAGTAATAATAAACAAAAGTATATAAGTGATATAAATAATATAGATAATATATATAAGCAATATATATAAGCAATATAAGCTATATATAAAAAATATATAAGTAATATAAATAATATAAGTAATATGTAAGCAATATAAGTAATATAAGTAAAATAAATAATATAAGCAAATATATATAAACAATATAAGCAATACATATAGCAATATAAACAATATATAAGTAACAAATAGCATAAGTAATACATAAACAATATATAAGTAATATAAGTAAAAGTATATAAGTAATAAGCAAAAGAATATCTCATTGCAGTCTTGCTTTAACTGTGGTCAAGTCAGACACATTAACAGAGATTGTTTGGTTAAGCAAGGTATGGCTAACTTACATGGCACACTGTAGCCATTTACTGGGTCTACTCGACTAAAAACCTTGAGTCCCAATTGCCAAAAAGGCTTTCATTAAGCTAGAGAATGCCTATCTAAATTTCATAAAAATGGTAATCCTTTAAATCAACAACAAGCCACCCCAGCTCAGGAAAACTTCCAGAGGGGCCAACCCCGGCCCCACCTGCCACCATGAACCTGTTTGTACCTTCTGCTCCATCGCAGAATTCATCCGAGCCACCCCTGGGAGTACAGGACTGGACTTGTGTTCCTCCACTGCAACAATATTAACTCCAGAGGTTCCAGTGACCCCAATTCCTATGGGAGTAAAGGGCCCTCTCCCAGAAGAAATAGTGGGTATAATATTAGACAAAAGTTTCTTGTCTTTACAAGGAATTTCCATTATTCCTTGAGTGGTAGATTCAGATTACACAGAAGAAATCCAGGTGCTTGTTGCTCCCCCTAGCAAAACTGCAGTTTAACAAAGGTCAGAGAATAGCCCAGTTGCTGCTCTTGCCTTGTCACAAAACAGGTAAAACTTTAACTAACCTGCCTAGAGGTAACTCTGGATTTGACTCTAGCAATGTTGCTTTTGGGTTCAGGAGGTTACTAACTCTAGACCTCTAGAAGACTTATATATACCAGGAGTTAAGATTAAAGGCTTGTTGGGCACTGGAGCCGATATTTCCTGTATTGCAAGAAAAATTTGCCTGCTTCCTGGTCTATTAAGATAGCTCCTTCAGGACTCATAGGCATTGGTCGAGCACCCTCAGTAGCCAATAGCTCTAAAATTTTAAATTGGACAGATTAAACTTCAAAAACTTTTTGCCCATACGTTATTCCATCTATCCTCTTTACATTATGGGGAAGAGATATTCTTGCTCAAATAAGCATGCATTTATATAGCCCTAATGATAAAGCTTCAGCACAAATGCTGTAGATGGGCTATGATCCCTTTAAGGGACTTGGCAAAGATGGACAGGGAATGCAGGAACCTGTCCAAGTTAATGAAAAGACAAATCGAGCTGGCATTGGTTATTCAAGTTTATCGATTGTTCCCAAGACCCTATTACCTGGAAAGCCGAGGAACCGGTTTGAGTGGAACAATGG
Organism: Carlito syrichta; assembly: GCF_000164805.1. NCBI lineage: Eukaryota > Metazoa > Chordata > Mammalia > Primates > Tarsiidae > Carlito > Carlito syrichta. The sequence continues at coordinate 633 of NW_006982827.1, read as the reverse complement.
CCCATGCCCTCAGAAAAGCTTAAGACAGTCAAAAAACTAGTTTAACAACAATTAAAGGCTGGTCATATAGAGCCTTCCACTAGCCCCCCTGAATGGCAACCATTAGCCCTGAAAACACTCCTAGTTTTGTAATTAAGAAAAAATCTGGTATATGGAGACTTTTACAGGATTTAAGAGCTATTAACACTACTATGGGAGCCATGGAGCATTGCAGCCTGGATTGCTATACCTGTTAACTTTAATATTATAGTTATTGATTTACAAAATTGTTTCTTTACTATACCTTTAAGCCCAGAGGATTGTAAACAATTTACATTCAGTTTACTATCTGAAAATTTAAAAACTTTTGTTCCAGCTCCAGGAAGAGTCAACTCTCGAGGACTGAGAACTAACATGCTATGGCAAATGGATGTAACTCACTTTCTCAGCTTTGGAAAATTGTCTTATTTGCATGTGACTGTAGATACATTTTCTCATGTTACTTTAGCTTCAGCAAAAAATGGAGAAGCCTACAAGGACATGGTACATTTATTCTTTTTTTTTTTTGTTTTTTCAGTTGGAGTCTCACTCTCTTGCCCAGACTGGAGTGCAGTGGCCGCTCCCGGCCACTGCAGCCTCGACCTGTTGGGATCC
>NW_006982826.1:0-760 GCF_000164805.1 Carlito syrichta | reverse complement strand
AAAAGACATCAAGATGGATGAGTCCAAAAATTGTTTTGAACATGGAAAAACTATCTCAATAGATGTATTGCCTCAGATCGACAGTACTTTGAAGGTAACTGAAGTTTAAACATGTAAGAATAATCCATGTGTTTTATAAATATTTTATAAATACATTTTGGTTTTTGAGGGGGTTCTGCCTTGTATATAAGACCGCAAACTTTCTTATTTACCTTTTTGATTTTATATCATTTCCATAACTTTTTGACTATTTTGCACACTTTTTCTCCCAATAAACTTTAGAATAATTGACTGTTATCACTAAAACATCTTGGTAGATCTTGATTACAATTGTAATGTTACAGAATAATTTCGATAAAAATTGTGTTTATCACTTTATGCTTATGCGTTTAACTAACTAAAATATTAATACAGTTAAAAAGTATTTGCTTCTCATCTGTTCCATTCATCTCATATTTTGTTTGGAATATTTTCTTAGTTATACAAAATAAACAAATGAGCAGAAAATTGCAATAGGCCTAGTATGTTCGGTACAGCATAAAACAATAGATGGTTAATAGCTTCTTGTGCCTATGCCAGTCATTAAAACATGTTACTCAGATCTCCTTAGTGGGAGCCATGATTGACTTATCACCACTGTACACCCCGGGCTTCACTACTGCCTTCACACCATGGACAAGTATCTCATAGGCAGCTCCCAGCCAATGACTAAGCATGGCATGGGTAGTCAACAGCCTTATTTTGGCAAAATGTAAACTCC
>NW_006982825.1:0-1104 GCF_000164805.1 Carlito syrichta | reverse complement strand
TTTTCTTATGGAGCTTATAGTCCAGCTGGACTATAGGCACACACCGGGTGACTAAAAGGTCTGCAGAACACATGGATACAAAATGCCTGTTGTGACTTTCATGAGATTTAAAAAAGTTCACAGGAAGAGATAAGTTCTCAAATGAGGATTATTTCTCACCTCTTAATGTGAGATTAGGAGACACATACCTTTTTTTTTTTTTTTTTCTTGAGTTGAAGTTTCACTCTGTCACCCAGACTGGAGTGCAGTGGCTGCCCCCGGCCACCGCAGCCTCGACCCGCTGGGCTCCAGCGATCCTTCCGCCTCAGCCTTTCAAGCAGCTGGAATTACAGGCGTGTGCTACCATGCCCAGCTGATGACACATACCTTTTGGAGGTATTTCATCCTTGGTTAGAAGATCAAGCTAGATGAACAAAAAAAGACTATTGAATTAGAAGCTCTCTGACGTCTCTTTCAGTTCTGAAACCATGTGATTTATTAACTTAATATGAAATGCTCTATGTCCTCAAATGGCCACATAGTGGTGGACTAAAGTTTCATACATTGTGGAATGAGTCAGCTGGATTACCTTTGGCTCCCTAGAAAGAAATCCCTCTATGTTTAGACTGTCACCCACAAAAAAGTTTAATGCTAGGGATACAGAGGAGAAAAGAAAGAACGCCCTTTTGAGGGTCACTGTCCCTGTACTCATTTTCATTGTCTTTCCTCTATGGTTAAGCCCCACATATTCACATTCCGTCAGGTACTTAAGAGATCAAGAAGGTTCAGTTTTGTGGAGAGTTTTGTATGAACTCATGCATATCACTTGTCCACTCTATAGTTATAAAGTGGGTCTAGATTTCATCCATAGAAAAGACATCATTTTTTTTCTTAGTTTCATTCTGATTTACTCTTTGGCCTACTTCTATTCTTACTCCAAATGATGTTAGTTCTTAGGAATTGAGTCTGTTTGTTTTGTTGTTGTTGTTGGTTTTTGAGCCAGAGTCTCACTCTCTCACCCAGGTTAGAGGGCAATGTCATGCTCATGGCCCCTGCAGCCTTGTGCTGCAGAGCTGAGGTGATCTTCCCCCTCACTCTTCCAGTAGCCCAGCTAATTTTTTGATA
>NW_006982824.1:0-5122 GCF_000164805.1 Carlito syrichta | reverse complement strand
ATGGTAAATGTTCAGAGTCCACTTATGATTGGACTGTAAGCAGCCATCATGCACACTTCTGTGAACCAGTGTCATATGACAAGTTCATCTTTATTTGCCTTATTTATCTCTGCTCCATGACACTCTTAGCCACTCTGCTGACCCACACTGTACTGTTTCTTTGAATCTCAGTATAAAGCATGCGGTAGGCTAAATATCATGGGTGAAATGCTGCCGCAAATAAGTTGGGAGATGACAGCTCCTTTGGTTCTCAAGGGCAGTGATTAGTTTAGGGAAGAGGCAGCCTCCTCATTTCATTGTTATGAACTTCTTGTGAAAATCAACAATACCTGAGATGTATAAAGTTGCCTGTTGCCACTGAATCCAAGCACACCCTTCTCGTTTGGGAGCAGTGCCAGAAGAGGATGAGTGATGATTTTGCTAACCGTACTACAACACCCATGCCATGACACACCAACCCGGTTATTAGCAGCTTGGACATGGTCAGCCTTGAACCAGAGCCATGGGGAAAAATAAATGCTACCCCGAGCCTCTAAGAACTAAAATGTTGATGGCACAGAAGCTAGAACATGGCAACATGAAACTACGAGTAGACGATGTAATGACTATGTGTGTAAGAACATTATGGTTGTTCATGAGGTCTGTTCAAAAGATCAGAGAAAGATGACTGTATAAAATAACAGCATGCTGTTTTTTTCCTTTCAGTTTGGCAAAGACTGTGGGGAGAAAATGCTAATGCTATTGGCAAGTTGACAAGAATGTCAACTTGTAAGGAAACAAACACTTTTATACACATCAGATATGACCTTTGTGAGGGATAGTTGAGCAATATGTTTTAATATTTATACTTTGCCCAAGTTTATCTAACCTTAGGATTTATCCTCAGTAACAGGACAAGAGCACAATGATGTAAGCTCAAGGATGCTCATCACAGTGTGTTATAAAATAGTGAAAATTTCTAAGTAAATCAAATGGGATCTGGTTAAGGAAATTATGATATAGCACATGATGACTGCTATGCAGTTACTACAAAAAATGTATCCTACCTTTATTGACATAGAAAGATGTATGATATGGTGTTAAGTGAAAAAGTTACTTACAAGATCATGTGTATAGAATATATATATTTATACAAATGAGATCATGTGTCTATATCTGTAAATATTCACAGGTAGAGGAATGGGCCTAACTGTGTTAATGAAAATATAAAAATGATTTCCTCAGCGGATGGCATTATGAGAGATCTATAGTTTCAGGTTTATAATTTTTCATTATTTTCTGAAGTTTGTAAAATAACGAGCATGTTTTAGTTTCACAAACCAGAAAAAACAAGCTGCAAAAAAAAGTAAAATATAGTGGGTAATGTTTCAGTTACTACATATCATAAGAACCCAAGAAAATTTTAAAAACTCAAAGAATTAAGAAGAATTAAAGAGAAAAGTTCAGTAGAGATAACCATTATCCCGAATAACTCCACAATCATTTCTAAATTAGGACAGATTCAATTTCTGTAGGTATTAATCTGAGTTTCAAACTCAATGGGTTATAACCTAAATCTCAGTTGAACAAAATGTTGCCAGCCCAAAATAGATAAGGTTGTAAAACCATCAAAACTGATGACTTTGAAAAGACTCCAGGAACCCAAAAAGTAAGACAAAGAAGGATGTATAAAATCTGTATAGTTTTTTGGAAAAAAGGAATAAACTGACTACAAAAATATCAGCTCCAAAAATACTAAGAAAGTTTCAACAGGGGGAAAACAGAGAAGAAAAAATGGCAAATGGATGTCAAAAATCCAGTGTCAAAGAGGACTGAAAACTGGTCATCTTCCATATGACCCCACAATCTCCCTACTGGGAATATACCCTGAAGAAATCAAATCATTCTTTAAAAAAGATACCTGAACATGTATGTTTATTTCAGCATTGTTCACAATAGCAACATCATGGAACCAACCATTCTGTCCATCAAAAGAGGACTGGATTAAAAAATGTGGTACATGTACACAATGAAATATTATGCAGCCATAAAAAAGAACAAAATCATGAATTTTGCAGCAACTTGGATGGAATTAGACTTTATAATACCGAGTGATCTCTCACAGAAACAAAGATCTGAAATCACATGTTCTCACTCATAAGTTGACCTTGACAACTATCATAATACTGTAGGAAATGGATTTACAGTGGGGAGAAACTATGGGGAGTGGGTAGAGAGGTGAAGGGAGGTGGGATTAACGGTAGTCAATATCTGTCTGGGGACGGGGGACACCTCATCAGCAAGGATACCTGCACAATGCATATTTGTATACCTAACCTTACTTTAACCCACAATTTTAAAATAAAATAAAAAAGAAAGAAAAACTGGTCATGTGTCACCAATTATATATATCCAAGATAAATGTGACAGACTCTCATTTCCAAGAGCAATGGGAAGTCTTTAGTGCCCTAAAAATCTCTTCAGTGATTGACTGATAATATAGCTATAATTGAGAGTTTTAAAAATTCGTTTAACCATCGGTGAGCAAATTCAAACCTGGGGGGGTGGAAGAGAGATATAATTAAAACTGACCCATTATATCAACTTATATCTAGACATACTGAAATATAATTGTCTTTTCTCCTCACCTCCGGGAAAAGCACAAAGAAGAAACTACAGCCATGGCCACGGTGACAGAATCCATGAGTGAGTAACTTGAAATTTACTATTTATCTTTGGTTTTGAATGGAAAAAAAATACAAAATTATGCAAAAACCACATTTCCTTGTGGTTATCTGATTTTCCCTTCCCTTTCAACTTTAAAATGACCAAGGTCTGTTTAACATATATTGCATTGTGTTGATGTAATTTTATGCATTCTTTAAAATTCATCTTGTTTGGGGTCAAATTTTGTGCTGAAACTGTTACCTACAGTATAGATCTGAAAAAATCAACATGAATTTTACTTGTAGCACAGCAAAGTGTATTGGGACTCAAAATAATTTCAAACTGAGTTTTAGAAGGTTTGCTCAAAGCCAGTTGAAGTTTTCTGGATCTAAAGGGAAAGATTGACGAACCATTGTTAAACCTTTCAGGTGCAGTTCAGAAATTTCAAACAGAACTATCAAACACTGGCGTGTTTAAGGTGTAAGTAGCTTGTAAGAATTTCGGTTTGAATATATCAGTGTTGCAATGCTCTGAGCTCTTACACTAAACGAGATTCACAAAAGCCCTTTTTCGGAGGAAAGGGAATTAATTATAATAAATCCTCCAGTAAACGATAAATGCAATTTTCTGTGTTGAAGTTTAAGTACTAAAGACTATGTGACTATGAAGTAAACAAACAAGATATATTTTCTCTTTGAAAAATAAAAGTTGCTCCTAGTGATAGATTTAATATGTAAAGTTACAAGGGGCACTTACCAACACTTCTCCATTATAATTAGGACTATGAACACCTTATTAACTTTGATCTGTAAAATTAACCAGTAACCTCGTACACATGTAGTGGTGCACCTGTTTGCTCCTCAAATCATGAGATTAAATACAAGTATTTTTCTGTTCCATAATCAATGAACTTTTATCCCCAAATATCTTACCCTACAAAAATAAGATAATGTCAAAAAGTTATTTACATTGATTTCATTTCATTCTTGACCCCAAATGACTGCTTAATTTTACATGTCTTTAATCCATGCTAATTTCACCAGGTAAACTCAAAGGGATTAGGTAAAAAGCAAACCCACTTCAGTACTTACACTCCTCACTTCTGCTTTTCTTTCTGTATCATCCCCTGCCCATCTCTCTGTTCCACCTTTCTTTTTCACTTCAAGTCTTGCAGACTGAAAAATGTTACGAGTATTTTCCACTTAGTTTGAAGAATTCCAGACTGGTTTTCTTGTAAGTGAAAGCATCTTACAAGAGAATGTAGCAATGAGGGAACCAGTACCATCACAAAACAGATGAGCCAGTATTGTCAAAATATGGGCTTCAACCATGGACAATACCAACAAATTTACAATCTATAGCACATGAGCAGTTTTAGTTCTAATCTCCAAGTCCAAAATCACCAACACAAATGACCCACAGGTTCTCTAAACAATAGAAAGATCAGCAGCTTAGAATCTGGCATCATTGTTGCTGGGCTCAGTGACTCAGCCTGTAATCCCAGCACTTTGGGAGGCCAATGGGAATGAGTTGCCTGAGCCCATGGGTTTGAAGAAGAGTCGGGCAACTTGGCAAGACCTCGTCTCCACAATAAATCAGAAGTTAGCCGGACGTGGTAGCATGCTCCTGTAGTTCTGGTTACTTGGAAGGCTGACGTGGAAGGATTGCTGGAGCCCAGCAGGTTGATGCTGGAGTGGCCATGACTGTGCCACTGCACCCCAGTCTGGGCAATGGAGTGACAGTCCAACGAGAAAAAAAAAAAAAAAGAATCTAGCATCATTATCCATGAACTAAGTCTTGAGTGTGAATTAAATTAAATCAGATGGTGTTACACATAGGTTGTGATACTTACAGTTTTTACAACAAGACTTCTGATAGAAAATGATATTCTACTTCAGTGAATATTATTTTTAACTCATCTAACTATTGTAAAACATTAAGGGTACTGTACTGATCATTATTTTTGGCCAGTTGTGCTGCCAAATAGGTCTAGGTAGTGTTTAGAATGTTCCTCTCTACGGTTGAAACACATCCTAGCTTGTTTTTAGGTACACTCAGGTCTATGCCAAATATTTCTGGGTTTTTTCCAACCATGAGATTTAATTTATTTTTTGTGATAGGAGGAATACTAATGTATTTTTCTGGATGAAATTTTAAGTTGGAGAGCATGCTCTAAGATCATGAAAAACCATAGCCCCTATACATAAATATTTTTCTGATGAGCTGCTTCTTTAAAAAAACAGTATGGTTTTTAAAACAAAGTTTTAAAGCACCTTTATTGGGTTACCTTGTATTGAAAAGACTCTCAGACTTGTTAAAATGACATGTAGCACAAATGTATTTTGATATGTATTTCAGAAATTAAAAAATAAAACATAGAAAAAAAGGAAAGAAAATGTATTTAGAGCGTAAGTCAGAGGAAAAGAGTGAATCCATCTCTCCAAGATTGGAGAGGGGGAGAGCAAATGCTTAAGGG
>NW_006982823.1:0-977 GCF_000164805.1 Carlito syrichta | reverse complement strand
AATAATTAGCTAACTACTTAATTAGCTGAATAACTAGCTGACTTATTAATTAGCTAATTAGTCAAGAAGTAGTCTTAAGTAGCTGACTTAAGTAGTTAGTTAACAAATGAGTTAGCTGATTTAGCTAGCTGACTTAGCTAGCTAGCTGATTAGCTAGCTGACTTAGCTAACTGAATTAACTAGTTGACTAACAAGATAGCTAGCTGACTTATCAAGTTGGTTAACGAGTTAGCTAACTGTTTTAACTACTTGGTAAGTAAGAAAAATTGCTGACTTAACTAATTGGTTAATGAGCTAGCTAGGTGACTTACCTTGTTGGTTGATGGGTCAGCTGACTAGTTAGCTGGATTAATACGTTGGTTGACCACTCGGCCCACTTGTTTGCTGGCATAAATAGTTTGGCCGAATAGTTGTCCAATTATTTAGCTGGGTGAATTCGTTGACTGATGAGTTGGCACGCTAGTTAGCTCAGTTAGCAAGTTGGCTGATTAAATTGCTGACCTAACTAGTAGCTGACCTAACTAGTCGGCTGACTATTTAGCTGACCTAAATTTTCAACTGGCAAGTTGGCACACTCATTGGCCAATTGGTTAACTAACTTAACTAGATGGATGGTTAGTAGTCCGACTGGTTATCTAAATTAATTAGTCAGCTGCTGAGTGAGCTGATAGGTTAGCTGACTTAACTAGTCGACCCACAAGTGAGACGACTGGTCAGCTGAATTAACTAGTTCATTGGTGAGTGAGGCGATTGGTCAACTGAATTAACTAGTAGGCCAATAGGTGGGTCGACTGGTCAGCCAACTTAACTAGTTGGCCAGCATGTGAGATTTCTGTTCAGCTGAATTTAATTGACTTGCAAGTTAGCCAATTGGTCAGACTTAGCTTGTCAGCTGGTGAGTGAGCTGACCAGGCTTAACTAGTCGGCCAGTGAGTGAACTGATTCGTGAGCTGCCTTCACTATTCGGCTGGTGAGGA
>NW_006982822.1:0-320 GCF_000164805.1 Carlito syrichta | reverse complement strand
CCCTGCCCACCACCAGCCACACTGGTCCAAGGCCTGGAGACCTTCGGTCCCACACAGGGCCGGATACTGCAGCCCTGGCTGCTGCTGCTCTATTATATGTGACTTCTGCTGCACGAGAGTCCTGGGTCTTGGCTCCCTCACTGGCTACATCGTCTTGCCCAGCACCCAACACCAAGGTGCCAGTCACCCAGGGAGGCTCTGGGCACCTTCCCCTCAGAGATACCAGTCCCATTTCTGGCAGAAGTACCCTGTGAGGGACCCAGGGACATTCTCACCACCCACCGCCTACCCTTTGGAGCTTGGAGCTCAGGAGTTCTGGG
>NW_006982821.1:0-2467 GCF_000164805.1 Carlito syrichta | reverse complement strand
GAAAGGGTGTGAGGAAAGGGAACACTTCTACACTTTTCGGGGGAGTGCAAACTAGTGCAACCTCTGTGGAAAGCAGTGTGGTGATTCCTAAAAGCTCTAAATATCGACCTCCCATATGACCTTGCAATCCACCTACTGGGAATATACCCTCAAGAACTCAAACCACTCCAATTTAAAGATACCTGCACACGAATGTTATCGCAGCATTGTTCACAATAGCAAGAACCGGAACCAAGCATGCTGTCCATCAAACGAGGACTGGATTTAAAAAATGTGGTACATATACACGATGGAATACTACACAGCCATAAAAAAGAACAAAATCATGAATTTCGCAGCAACCTGGATGGAACTAGAGTCTATAATACTGAGTGAGCTCTCACAGAAACAGAGATCTGAGTATCACACGTTCTCACTCATATAGTGGACCTTGAACATCTACCATAACACTATAAAAGAAGGATTGACCTTGGTGGGAAACTATGGCTGGGAGGGAGGGGAAGGGAGGTGGGACTAACGGTAGTCAATATCTGTCTGGGGACGGGGAGACACCGTTTATTAACAAGGATGCCTGAACAATGCCTGAACCTTTATTACATATTAACAAACTCTAGCTGCATAAATTCTTGAGAGACAGTGATACCATGGAATGACATAAGAAAGTTCATCACTACAGTATCCATCATCTGAAAAACGTGTAATTTACACCCCTTTCTAATTGATGCTTTGTATTCATTGACAATTATCTCTCTAATCTCCCCAAACCCTATCCTCTTATAGCCAACATTCTTCTCCCTGCTTCGATGAGTTCAGTTGGTTTGGATTCCACATACAAGTGTAAGTACTTGCAGTATTTATATTTTTGTGCTGAGATTATTTCATTTAGCAAAATGTTTTCTAGGTTCGTTCATGTTATGGCAGACAAAACTTTTCTTTTGAAAGCTAAACACTGTTTCATTTTATATACATACCACGTTTTCCTTAGCCATTCATCTGTTGTTCAACATTTCGTTTGATGATGTAAGTTGACTATTGTGAATAATGCTGTGATGATCATAGAGTGCAGATATATCTTGGACACACTGACTTCAAATCCTTTGGATATACATTTGGCCCTTGAGTAACATGGAGTTTAAGAGCACTGACCTTCCTTGCAGTTGCAATCCAAGTATAACTTTGACTTCCAGAAAACTTAACTGTTTATAGCCAACTATCGACTGGGAGACTTCCAATAACAGATATTGTCAATTAACACATATTTTGTATATGTATTACAGTCTATATTCTTACAGTGAAGCTACAAAAGAGAAATATTATCAACAAAATCACAAGAAGGAAAAAATACATTTACAGTACTGTGCCATACAGTAAGTATCCTACAAAAGGACTTTCAAGTTGCAAACTTTCAAAGATGCAACCATGTTCACGTATCCAATCATGTAAGTTAGTTCACTGTACTTTTCAAGTTACTGTACTGTAAGATTAAAAATATTCTCATTCATTTATTTTTTAAAACATATTATTTGTGTGAATATGTCACAAACCTATTTCAGTACAGTACTCTATAGCCGACTGTATTATTTGGGAACCTCAGCTTCCTTCATTGAACTTAGGAACAAATTAGACTAGCAAATGTGCTGTCAGAACAGACCTTGTTTGTATGTAGAGAACTTACTGTATTTCCCCATGCCATACGTTTATGTAATCAGTTTCGAAGAGGTATCCTCTGTCTGAAATAGCAGGAGACTGCAGCTGGAGACCTCAGACTAGAGTACATATTCAATATTTTCTTGCAATGTTATGACTTCACTGCTTCATGGGAGTATTTCCAGCACCACTAGTGGCACTGCATTATTCCAGGTTACAGTATTACAGTAAACATGATGAAAAATATGTAACACTGCAAGAGATCACCTTTTACTGTGACACGCAATTTACTGTCTAGATCAACTATTCACACAAAGATGATCACCATCACATGATGTTTTAATTGGATATTCACAACATTGAATGCCATGTAACAGCAACGGAAAGTGGCTACACAATTATTACAGTAGGATCGTATGTATTACAATTCATTGTATACAATTATGACTTAATATTGCATCTTTACTTTTCTTAAGATATATTTTTCACAAATGGTGCCCCGTGTAGTCAGTGCTTGTGTGCATAAGCTTTGATACATTTCAATTTTTAATGATAGATTTGTGTATATTTTGTGGTAGGAAACAATACAATAGAGTAGTATCTACATATAATTTACAAATTCATGATATACCTAATTTTTCTTTTCCTTTTTTTTCTGTTTTTTGAGGCGGAGTCTCATTCTGTTGCCCAAAGTGGAGTGCAGTGGCATGCTCATGGCCACCCCAGCATTGACCTGCTGGGCTCAGACGGTCCTTCTGCCTCAGCCTTCCAAGTACCACAACTACAGGCGTGCGCTATCACACCTGGCCTAATTTTTTTT
>NW_006982820.1:0-782 GCF_000164805.1 Carlito syrichta | reverse complement strand
AAAGTCATCAGTACAATGTATCCGAGATAATAAAACTACAAGATATATCATAACCAGACTCTCAAATATCTAAGACAATCAGAAAATCCCGAAAGCAGCAATAGAAAAGCAGTCAATAACACATAATAGGATAGTATAGAGACTTCTCAGCAGAAATCCCACATGCCAGGAAAGAGTAGAGTGGTATATTCTGAGTGTGAAGAAAAGAGCTGCCACCAAGTAAACGCTCTTCTGCAAAGCTATTTTTCAAAATTAAAGAAGATATAAATGTGTTCCCACACAATCAAAGGCTGAAGGAATTCACTGCAAACAAAACTGCCCTACAGGTAGAAAGAAGGATAATTGAAACGGAAAGAAATGGTGCTATTGTGTAACACAAAACATCAAAAGTATAAAATCCGCTATAAGGAACAATCCAAACAAATCCAGAGTACTCTAACATGGTAATTGTGGGATGTAAACCACTTGTGTTCATATTAGAAAGGTTTAAAAAACAAAACAAATAAAATTAGTATAATAATTTGCAAATTAAGAAACAGTATGAAAAAAAGTAATTTTTTTTTTTTTTGAGTTGGAGTCTCACTCTGTCACACAGACTGTCGCCTCAACCTGCTGGGCTCCGGCGATCCTTCTGCCTCAGCCTTCCAAGTAGCTGGAACTACAGGCGCACACTACCATGCCCGACTGATTTTTTGATTTATTGTAGAGATGAGGTCTTGCCAAGTTGCCCAGGTGTGTCTCGAACCCGCGGGCTCAGGCAATCCACTCACCTCAGCCTGAAT
>NW_006982819.1:0-826 GCF_000164805.1 Carlito syrichta | reverse complement strand
AGACCAACTCTGAGTGACTGAGGGTGTGTGTCCTATCTCTGATCAGCCCATTTTCATGAGGTCTTCCAGGCTCAAGTGGTTGACTGCTCTTGGGTTTCCCGAGTCCGCTTGAAAACCGACATTGGGCGAGCAGAATAAAGTCTCAGTGAAGGCCCATGATCAAGAAGAATGTCTGGCAGAGGAGGGAGAGGGTAAAGGAGAAAGGAATATTGAAGGGGACAGATCAAAGATCCAACGGGGCTTCAGAGAATATCTCAGGTGTAAAACAAAAAAAGGAGGATCAACAATCAGGGGTGATGATGGGGTGGGCTTAGATAAGCAAGTGAGAATTTCACAAGTGAGTTGTCCAGTCCTTTCACGGGAGGCCCATTGTCCTTAGAAAATGTTTGCCATTTCTGCAGACATTGAACTGAATTAGTGCCATGACAGTGTCGCAGGCAGAAAGTAGAAGAGGGGAGGATGCAGCCCAGAAGGAGAGCTTCTCATGGAGTTAATAGACACTTCAACTGGAGAGAAAATCCTAACAGGAGCAAGTCTGCTTCCACTCCCTGCAGATCACCAGATGTGATGTCTGAGAACTCCTATCCTCTCCCCATGCCGAGGTGATCTCCTGGTGAGATGAGAAATGGGAGGGAGTCCCTTTAGACAGTTGAGAGCAAGGAGATTTGTGTATACTTAGCTCTATCCTCCAAAAAGGGGCATGGGCCACTTGGGTAGGCACAGAGATTTCAGAAATTCTAGATTCAAGGTCATCAAGGGTATTTATTCAGCAATAAATTGCCCCAATCCTAATCTCAGGGCCTCACTCATTTCCTGATTTAGGTAT
>NW_006982818.1:0-435 GCF_000164805.1 Carlito syrichta | reverse complement strand
AACATCACCATAAACACACACTGGGCTCAGGGGCTCAGACTGGCCTCCCGGCCCTTCGTAGGCCCAGGCAAGTGGATGGTCTTAGACTGCAAGTTTGACATCATCCTGGGATACAGGTGGGGCAAGACCTCATCTTGGCCATAAAAAATGAATCCAAAGATTAGCCTGGCATGGTCATACAGGCCTAGAGTTCAAGCTATTCAGGGAGCTGAGGTGGGCAGAATGCCTTAGCCTGTCAGGTAGAGTTTGTGGTGGCTGTGAGCATGCCCCCAGTCTCTGGCCTGGGTAATTGAGCAGGATTCTCCCTCCAAATAATGATAATCACCAGCACCACTGCCACCACCACCCCTGCCACCCAATGTGAGGTGTCACCCTCAGAGATGGGAGAGGAAATGTCACTTTCCAGCCTATCGTTCATGGGAAGTTTCAAAGGTA
>NW_006982817.1:0-564 GCF_000164805.1 Carlito syrichta | reverse complement strand
CCCTCCATTATGATTTCAAAGTTCTGAGGCTGTTGTCATAAAGGACAATTTGGCATGCATGTTTTCCTGAATTTATTTATCTCTTTTAATGTAAAATTAGTCTTTTAGTTAATCTACAGATTGAATGAAATAACCATTAAGTTTACATCATTCTTCCCAGACCTGGAAATTACAATAAACAGTTCAAATGAAACCAAAAACAATCATGAATAGCAAAAGAATCTTATCAAAAGAAACAAAGCAGGAACTATGGCAGTTCCAGACATGACACTTTACTCTATGTTTACAGTAATCAACACAGACTTGTATTGATACAAGTATACGTCCATAAGCCAATGGATCAGGGCAGATAATGAAATCCTCAAATTCTCAACCAACTCATCTTTGAAAAAACCTCCATGACCACGGGGTAATGGACAACATATTCATTAAATGGTGCTGGGAAAAGGCTGACAACATGCACAAGATGAAAACAGGACCCCTATCTATCACTATACATATTAACTCTAAATGAATCAAAGACCTAAATGTAAAACACAAAATTATAATAATCTTAGAAACGGA
>NW_006982816.1:0-522 GCF_000164805.1 Carlito syrichta | reverse complement strand
AATATAAATACAAAAAGCTAGAATACCAATATTTAATTTATCCTTTGAATGATTTAAAAATGCATGCATAATTCTATGGCTCGTGTTGTCAATTCATTTGATTTACTGCTTGAATAATCAGTAGATTAAAATGGTAGTAGACAGATTAAGAGTAACTATGGCATAACTTTTTTAAAAAGTTTATTGTAGAAATGAGGTCTCACTAAGTTGCCCAGGTTGGGTCTCAAACCCCTGGACCCAGGCAATCCTTTCACCTCAGCCTCCCAATGTGCTGGGATTATGGGCTTGAGCCAACATGCCCAGCCAAGAGTAACTATAGAATGGTGAAAAAAACTTAAAAATAGAGATGAAAATGGCAACAATTGTCTGTGTATAAATAAACATTTGAAGAATAAAAGTGAAAGTTCTGTAGTAACTGATAGAAGAATTGATACAAGTCAATAGAAAAACTCAAGTCAAGGGTGGCAGTAAAGAAGAGTAAGTGCATAATGACTTGATGAAATGCTAGCTAACAACTGTGAA
>NW_006982815.1:0-772 GCF_000164805.1 Carlito syrichta | reverse complement strand
ATGGGAGTCCTCATAAACAGGAACTACACTGTCTAATGCTAAAGTAGAATAAGGAATCTGGTTTTAAACATGTCTTCCATCCCAATAAACACGAATTTTGGGTTTTTGAAGCATAAACTAGGGAAATGAAATGCTCATATACAGGCAAATGCACTGAATTTTTCTAAGAAAGAATAAGGAATGTGGGTGACAGGTTTTCTCAATCTCCAAAAAAATATATGGCGCCTTCCTACGATCTAAACAAGAATCAAGCTTTTGACGCATGTATCTGTGAACGAGAGTACTCATATGCAGATAACTGCACGACTGATGCTAAAAATAAGGAATCTGGGTTACACGAATCCTCAGTCCTGAAAATCTACAAGGCATCTTGCTGATGGCTAAAGAAGAATCAGGGATTCAAGGCATTGAAAGTGGGTAATAGCAATCCTCATATACAGGAAACTGCATGGTCTCTAGCTAATAAAAGAGAAGAAATCTGTTTTCCACGGTTACTGAATCATAAAATCTACAAGACTTCTTACTAAGGGCTAAACAAGTATCAGGATTTCGAAACAGGAATCAAGGGAAAGAGAGTCCTCACATCCAAGACACTACATGGCCTCCAACTAAGTGCGAATAAAGAATCATGTGTGTACATGCCTTCAATCAAACAAATTCCCAGGTTGTCTGCTATGGGACAAACAAGAAACAGATCTTCGAGCTCCCCAAATGTTTCAGAGCAATTTAGCATTTGGATACTATGAAGCAGTCATTCAGGACTCCAGCAACA
>NW_006982814.1:0-419 GCF_000164805.1 Carlito syrichta | reverse complement strand
TACACAAGCAGAAGAAAGAACCTCAGAGCTTGAGGACCAAAACATAGAAATAGCCCAAACTCTTAAAAACACAGAAAATAAGTTTAAAAAGACAGGACAAAACCTTCAAGAGATGAGTGATTACTTCAAGAGACCGAACCTAAGAGTAATTGGCCTTCCTGAGGCAGAAAGAGAGACAGAGACCACACTGGAACACACTTTCCATGAGATCACTCAAGAAAACTTCCCTTATCTAATCAGTAATGCAAAAATTCAGACACAAGAGATTCAGAGAATCCCTGCAAGACAACAAATGAGAAAATCAACTCCTAGACACATAATAATTCGCCTAAAGTAGGCATAAAAGAAAAAGTCCTAAAGGCAGCAAGAGAAAAAGGATCACCTACCATGGAAGACCAATCAGAATAGCAGCAGAATGA
>NW_006982813.1:0-818 GCF_000164805.1 Carlito syrichta | reverse complement strand
TGTAGAAGGCTGTCCCCCCTGAGGAGAAGCAGCCAAGATGGGGGATAGTACAGGGTAGCCGACAGCTTGCTGGTCCACTGACTGCAAGATTGGCTTGTAGAGGGTGCATGTCACTGTTGCAGAAAGCTGCATAGTGGCTCTGCTGCAGCTTGCGTGAGGTCAGTGGGTCTCTGCTGTCGAGTTCAGATGGGTGTGGGGTCTTGCATACTCCACAGGCCCAGACAGCAGTGTGTCTGGTAGAGAGAAGCCTAGACTGGGGGATGGGAAGGCCCTGCTCGTGTCCTGACCACTCTCTGTTCACATTATTTCAGCTGCAGAGACTGGAAGGATGTCGCATGCAAACGTCACAGAGGGCCTGACCTGCTCAGTGGCACTGATGGCTTGCCGCCCTGAGGGTCGAGGTGGTGGGGCTCGGCTGCTGCATTCAGGTGGGTGGAGGCCTCCTGCAAGCAATGAGCACCCAGGGAGAATCAGCCAAGATAGGGGTGGGCGATTGGGCACCTTGACTCCTCAGTGCCTCTGTTTCTTTCAGCTGCAGGGTCCGTGCTGGGGAGGCATGCTCTTGCTCTGCTGGGCTGCACCTTCTCTAATCCAAGGACAACAGCAGCAGAGGCTGCAGCAGGAACTCTGAGATTCCTTCCTTGCTGGGTGATGGTAGCCGGTGCTGTGCTGCATGGGAGTTGGTGGCCTGAGGGGTTCCATAATGCCCCTGCACAGTCACCACTCAGAACTCTACACTGGCCTGGGAGGTCACAGGGGCTCGCCCTTAACTCAGATCACCTGGGTCCCCAGCAGCGGTGTGGCTCCCTAGAGATTTT
>NW_006982812.1:0-3722 GCF_000164805.1 Carlito syrichta | reverse complement strand
TGACTTGGGAGAGCTACGGTTTTTAAGTGGAGAAGGAGTGGGCAAGTCAAAACAGACACAATAAGGCCCATCTTAGGGACACAGGAGCTTCAGGATACCCTTCAACTGGGTAGAAGCCGCTTTTGAAAATAGTTCAAAACTGTTTGAACATCCCCATCTATAACGTTCATTTCAGATGTCTTCTAGAATCTAGACTATAATTTCCAATGCTACAGACTAGGAAAAGAGAGAATGGACTTAAGTTATATTCAAAATGTAGAGTTAACAGAGAAGATAGTCTGTGCCTAGATCAACCATAAGAACAATGGATGAACACCCCCTTTAAGTATCATTTTTAAAACAGCATAAGGATCACTTTTATGGGGATTGAAGGTTGATGACAACCATACTGTGGTGCAACAACCCAGTATCTTCTTGTTGATGGCAGCCTGCCCACTTACGCAGAGCAGACACCTGTCCCCACCCCTTCCTCATAGCATCCTAGAATAAGGGGAGCCGGTTTTGATTTAATCCAGGTCCTTCTTCTAAAATCTCTCTAAACAAAAACCAACTATCCTTATGTGTTCAGGAAACTTCAAGTCATCCCTCCCCTAACTCACTCTATTCCTGCATAAAAACATATCACATGCTCTTGAAAATGCACTTCCTTGTATGTGAAACCTGCTAACCATTCCCTTGAGAAGTGTTGGAACGTGTAATGAGTGCCCAGCCTCCTGGTGTCAGAGCTATGATGGAGAGGATTCTCTTCCCAAGGCAGCATTCCCTCCAAGAACTTCCACCAAGCAACCCTGGGGAGCAGTTATTATTAACAACTGCCAGGCTGCTATGATTGGGAAACCACTTTGCATAAAAACCCAATCCACTTTTTCCTCAAGGCCCCTACTCCATGGTGAAAAATTGGGTCGGCTATATGTTGCTCAGAATTTGCTTCCCTTCCTCTTCCATAGAACCTGTCTCTAAGGGAACACAAATATATCCTCAGGTACCATACCATTTTGTGGAGAGTACAGAGATATAATTAAGCCATGATGGTACAGTTGAAAATTACCAATTATAAGAACAATCAAAATGATAGCGAACCTTAGAGGAAGGAGGAGGAAAATTTGCCCGGGAAATCTAGAAAACTTAGCAAGATAGAAAGCATTCAAATTCAGTCTTGAAAGAACAGGAATTTGCCAAGTGGAGATAATAGTGAACAATTTAAGAAAGCGAACTTTTTTTGTGGACTTACTATGTGCCAATCACTGTGCTAGGTGTTTGACATGTATTTACATGTATTATTCACACCATATTTACATGTAATAATTCAATTAATTCTTGTAACAACCATATGAAATAGGTACTATTATCTCCGTTTTACAGATAAGGAAACTAAGGTGCAGAGGAGTTATTTACCAAATGTCATACTACAAGTATGTAGTAGACCTGAGATTCCAATTTGGGTCTTTTGACTGTGGAGCTTGTGTTCTTTTTTGGGGAGGGGAGGGGGTTGGAGTCTCACTCTCACCCAGACTGGAGTGCAGTGGCTGCTCTCAGCCACCGCAGTCTCAACCTGCTGGGTTCTGGTGATCCTTCTGCTCAGCCTTCCAAGTAGCTGGAACTACAGGCATGTGATACCATGCCCGGCTAATTTTTTTAATTTATTGTAGAGATGAGGTCTCGCCAAGTTGCCGAGGCAGGTCTTGAACCCACGGACTCAGGCAATCCACTCACCTCAGCCTCCCAAAGTGTGGGATTACCGGCTGAGCTACCGACGCCAGCTCAAGCCTGTATTCTTAACCTCTTTGCCAAACTTCCTGAAAAAGCAATAGGGTCAATATAGTCAATGGTAAGGGGGCATCATGGTGGTTTAAAAATACGTCCAAATTTTTTGACATTTTTCCCATTGTAGGTGGAGTCTAATTTCCCTCTCCTTGAGTATGGACTGGACTTAGTGACTTGATTCCAATGAATAGAATAAAGTAGAAGTGGCAGTGCATGGCTTTGAAAATTAGGTCATAAATCACAGTATGGCTTCCTCCTCACTCACTCTGAGAAAATTCAACTGCCCTGTTGTGAGGACACTCTGGAAGCCCATTAGTGAAGATCCTATGTTAAGGACCTCATGTGTGCAACAGCCAGGTTCCAACGGCCAGGAACTCCTGCCCACAGACATGAGAGTGAGTTTAGAAGCAGATTCTCTAGTTCTTGTCAAGTTTCAAGATGACCACAGCTTTAATCAACCTTTTGACTGCAATCTCATCAGAATCACTCAATGAACCTACTCCAAATTCCTGACCCAAAGATACTGTGGAAAGATAAGAGTGGGTTGTTTCAAGTCACTAAATTTTGGGGGTAATTTGTTACACAACAACAAATAACTAATACTGGCATGAGAACACTGGCATGAGAATGTATTTTGTCTTCAATGCACTTTGGAAGTCAGTGTTTCAAGGCAGAGACTTGGAGTTTATAGAGGACTAGAAAAGAGGAATGAGGCTTTTAGAATAAATTATAAAGCACAAAGCATTACAGTCATTCTTTCAGCTCAAGCTCACAGGGCATACTTACCAAAAGCAACTCTTTAGCTCTCCAATCCCTGACCCCTCCAGAAAATGCCTCCATTTCTATAACTTCTTGTTAGTGCCACCATATTGCTTTTATTACATTAATCCTTGTTGTGCAGCCATTTGTGGGCATGCCTTTCTTCCTGACCAGATGGCAAGCTCCAGGAGCACTGAGCTTACATTTTATGCTTCTTCCTCCTTGCACACAATCCTTTGGTCACTGCTGGAGCTCCATAAATGTTTGGGAGATGAATGCTGCCCACTTGGAAGACACACGGCTGATAAATTGACTTTCATTCAACTCCAGCCAACGTGCTATTTTCTTGTTTTTGGCCTGGAGAATAACGTCTTTGAAAAGAATGGATTGAAACACAAGAGGCAAATTAGTTTAAAGCACCAGTAGTTATGCTTAACACTTTGAACATAGTGGTATAAAATGATTAACTCTACATGGACTCAGGAATGATGCATAACATGACTTTAATAGTGGACCAAGAAATAGTGAGACAGAGAATAGTGGAGACAGAGAAATAAAGCAGGGATATTTTTAGGGGTAAGGAAGGCTGGCCACCAAAGGCAATACACGTCAATACAAACTATGGTTTCTGTGTAACCTTTGAATTAGTTCCTCCATACCTTGTATGACTTGTTCTTTCCACTGCTTGCTCAGTTCCTGTACATAGAATATGTTTGATGCATTTTGACTATATATCAACATTCTTTCATTCAACAAATATGCATAACTAATATTCATGACAGTCAAGTTCTGTAGGCTGTACCTACAGATAAGGAGTTGAGTCTCATTTATGAGGGTATTTATGGCTAAAGAAGAACTTTATTCAGTCATAAGAGGCAAGGGACAAGCACGTCCTAATGTGAGTGGGCAGGCAAAGGTATAAGAGCCCTAGGAAGCACAGAGCAGGGGTCCAGGAAAATAAAAACAAATAAGAGAAGAATTCCAACCACATCGAAGTATACAGGTGACCTTTGCTCTTTTGTAGGTTATAAACTGTTTTCTCCTCCTTTTAGTAATAGTTCCCTGAGTTACATGGAAAAACTACCCTTCACTTCTTTTTTTGTCTATATGATTTAAATGGAGTTAACTCTTTACCAGATTTAAATGGAGTTAACTCTTTACCAGTTAACTCTTTACCAGATGGCAAGCTTCAGGAGCAC
>NW_006982811.1:0-749 GCF_000164805.1 Carlito syrichta | reverse complement strand
CTCAGCCTTCCGAGTAGCCGGAATTACTGGCATGCGCTCACGCCTGGCAGATTTTTTTATTTATTGTAGAGATGAGGTCTCACTGCCCAGGAGGGTTTCGAACCCAGCAATCCACTCACCACAGCCTCTCAAAGGCGCGGTATTACTAGCTGAGCCATCGAGCCCGGCTCAAGGTAGTGTTTGTTTCTTTATCCATGTTCACAGGAACGTTTGACTGCTTTTATTCAACACTTTGGCTATAAGGGGTGTATTGAAAGGCAGTCCTCTTTTTTCTGTAACCTAGAAGAATTTTTTTTAGTACAGTTTCATTTATAAAAGTTCTTATTCAGTGGTAATGACGTTGGAGTTCCCATAATATTTTTGTAGAAAAGTTTTTATAACAAAGTCAATTTCTTTAATACATCTTCATGTACTAAGTTTCTGTTTGTGGTACTGCATTTTGATAATTTTTATTTTCTAGATAAAATTCTATATGAATATTGAAATGTATACTTAATATAGTTAAATATCAATAAATCCATAACGATTTCTCCTGTTTAATTCAGAAACAAAAATCTGTGCCTTATCTGATTTTTTTTGCCAATATTCTTTCATCACAATTTCATATTTTTTTCAAAAAAGAATTTTGCTTGTTGTACATTCCCACTGTAATTGTGTTTAAGGTCATAATTTTGAACTTCTTATTTTTTCCCTTCTACTACATTGCTTGTATTTACTGGCAGTAAGTATCAAATTTCTCATTTTAATTT
>NW_006982810.1:0-3790 GCF_000164805.1 Carlito syrichta | reverse complement strand
CGTTAACAGCATGCTATAACCCAATAAATATGTAATCGGCTTGTGGACAGTAGCACAGCCATTTTTAGTTTTTAGTTTTGTCTTAAAACATAATCTGTAACTGTTCAAAGTTCCAGCTATGGGAAAAACTGCAAAGCTCCAGTTATTCTTCCCTTATCTCACTTTCCCCTTAGCATCAACCAATCAGGTGCTAGAGGGCAATCATCTAAGTTTCCAGATGTCTCTGCAACTTCCCTAGCTAGTGGACCAAGGTCAGCCCGAGTCAGGCTAGCCAATCCTCCACGATTAAGCTGACCACCAGAGGAACTACACAATTAAATGGTAACAAAACTGGAAAGCCCCCCAAACTCCTCCTCCCTTTGTGTAAAAGCATAAAAGGCATCTGCTTAAGGAAATCAGAGCCTCTGAATGTACTCCGCTGTGTTGGTTGTCGACAGAGGTCCAGGCTAAAGCTTGTAAATAAAGACCCTCTTGAACTTTCATCGGAATTGGCTCTTGGTGGTCTCTTGGATTGAACATTCAGACACTACGGCACCTTACTTGAGGTCTGATCTCCAGCAGCCCCCAAGTTCTGGTGCCCACCTGCCTGCTGCTACCTACCATCCTGTGCTGGAGTGGGCAGTTGAGGGGTGGGGGGCACTCTCTGGAGGAGCTCAGGGCCCAGAGAGGGAGGGAGGCAGCCAGGCCACAAGGTTGCCACAGCACAGTTGGGAATGTTCTGGCAGCAAAAGGATGTCAGCCTAGCATCAGGTAGATGTATCAAATCCTGGGTGGACCACTTACTAGTTGATTGATTTTAGGCAGGAAACTACCCCCTCAGAGCTCCCTCAGCTCATCTGTGAGGTGGACATAGTGACCAGAAATGCCCAGCACACAGGAGACATGGATAAGGAAGAGATGACCATCTGGGATTGGTATCAGAAGGACCTGACTGCATCGTGGCTCCAGGACTGTGCTCCACACCTGTGCAAGTCCTGGGTGTCCCCAAGGGAGCCCAGTCTCCTCATCTGTCCCGTGGGGACTCACTGCTCCCAGAAAAGTGCCTAGAACCACACTCAGGGGGTCTGGGGTGCTCTGCCATGGACACAGGGCAGGGGCTGGGCACCATATGGGCTGATCCACACTGCACCTGGAGGACTCATGACTGACTGGTGTCCCCTGCTCCCCAGATCATTGGATTTCAGGACATCCTACACCAAGCTCCCTCTCAAGCCTGTCATCACCACCATTGTCAACAACTTCTACATCTGCCCGACCAACAAGAGAAAGGTAGGTGCTGGACCTGGGGTGGCTGCCACTTGGGCTCTGGGGCTGTCTTCAGCCACCACTCTGCAAGAAGCTGCTGCCCAGCCTGACTGGTTCCTGCTATGAGACCTCAGCCCCCTGATAGTGTAAGATGTGTCCTCCCAGCCCTTGCCATCACCATTCCCAAGATGAATGGCCATTTTAGGCCTCATCCAGGCCTTTGGAGGAAGGAGATGCCACGGACCTGGACACATTCATCTTCCCCCACCCTGAAGGCTGTGTCCTGGGCACTGAGGGAGGAGTCATGGTCCTGGGAGCAGGAGGGCCGGCTCCCTTGGTGCAGAGCCCCTGGAAAGTAGCACTGAGCAGGTGCATCCTCCTGAAGGGTTTTGTCACCTGGTTTTGATTTGCCTCTGAGTTTCATCTGAGCTCTGCTTGCTATTTTTCTTGGTCCGCGGGCAGTTTCCTGACTTTGCTCTCTGGTTGGCTATAGAATCAGAAAGAGGGGTCTTTCCAAGGCTACCCACCCATGGTTCTGGGAGCAGACCCCTTCTGAAATGTGTGGTGCCTCCTGCCCACCTCTTGACCCCAGGACAAGGTCAGAGGAAGCACAGGGCAAAGCCATCCTGTGCACCTGACTCTCCCAGAGAAGCAGTTCAAGGTCACAGAAAGGGACTAAGACAAGGGTTCGAGAGCCAACTCGCCTTTCTGTGTCTCTGTTTCCTCATGGGAAATGGAAAGTACCCCTCATCTCATACAGATAATCATGAAGTCTAGGATCAGGCACCCACAGTCCCCGCATGGTGTTGGCAGGAGACTGGTACACAGGCCCCATTATTGTCACTCTAAAGGTGACTTCAAAGGAGCAATCAAACTACTTGGATCCTATGAAAACATCCATGAATCAGCAGAACTTCCCACAAAGGGAACCATAGATACTGGATGCTGGTGACATGGAGGACACTGGAGTGCATTGATGATCACACGGGTGGCAGATGAACTGGTGTGCACTTGAACTTGGCAGTTTGATGTCACATGAGGTCTGAGGTGGGCAGGGCCCATGGCTGGTGATGATGGGTGCCATCTCCTTCTAAAGCAGTGGCTTTCCTTTGTTTTCTTTCCTTGCTGTGCTGCAGAAGCTTCCTGATGGGTAAATTTGGAATGTAGAGGTGAGATGGCTGCCTTAGAGGTGAGGTAGACCTGGCCCTGATGCAGGCGCCTGCCTGGAAAAGCACACCTTGGCATAGAGGGGTAGGTTGACCCCAGGCAGTCCCTGCTCCCTACTAGAGCCTGTTTGGGTACCACACACCTACTCTCACTCCAGTCCAAAGAAGGGGACCTTGTTATCCCATTGTCCAGTACAAAAGATGGGGCGGGGGAAGTGAGACTGGTCCAGTCCCACAGCTGGTGGTGGGAAGCCTGGACCTGAACCCAGCTTCACTGAGCCTAGAGCTGAGGGTGGAGGATCTTGTCTGGGCCCAGCTGTGAGGTCTTCGCTGGCCAGGAGAAGGGTGGACAAACTGCCTCCCAACCCAGTTGTGACCCTTCTCCCTAGTCCCTGTTATCAGAACTCAACACCAAGGCAAACTGTCAAGGGCTACTGCTGACCCAGGCGAGAGCCCCCCACAGTCCCAGACTCCAGCAAGCAGTGGCCTGGCCATGCCCCACTTCCTGGGGTGACCCTGCATTTCTTGTCTGCCCAGCCAGCCCATCCTTGTGGCCTTCCCCAAGGCCAATGTTCTCCACTCCATGAAGAGGAGACCCTGTCATTCTGTGTGGTCACCAGCTGGGGGTCCACAGGTGCCCAGGATGTGACAGCGGCTCAGGGGTCAGCCCTGCCTACCATGTCCACATTTGGAAATGAGAAGGGTGGAGGCGGCAGTGGCAGTGACAGAACAGAGAGTCTCTGAGGTCATGAGGTCAGGAAAGGTTTCTCATGGAGGCTGGACCAGAGAGCATGAGGTCAGGCAGATCTGGTCCCACATGGAGCCTTCTGGAGACATGGCTGTGGCCTCCACTGAGTCTCAGTTTCCTGGCCTGTAAAGTGGGTGGTTGGGAGAGTTAATGAGAAGAGGTATACATAGAATTTGTGGGGCTCAGCAGAGACTGCGTGTAGGTTGTGTAGGACCTTCTGAACAGGCCCAAGGGCAGGGCTCTGATTTGGCTGAACTTCCTCTGCAGGTCACGTTGGGAACGGGGAAATGTCTGCATTTTGAGGAACAGACAAGACCCAAGAGAGGTTCTGTGAATACCTCAGTGCAGGTTGGATTTCAGAGCTGGGGTGATTTGAACATTTAGCCTGGAAGTATCTCTGGGATTAGGAGGCTGGGTTGAATGAGGCCTGGTGCCCAGCAGGGGAGCTCAGCCAAACTTAAAGGAGTAGAATGATTGAATGAGAGCCCAAACAGCAGTGAGTGATACTGAGTGAATGCCATGGCCTCATCACCTACTGACCCCAGGTCCCCTGCCAGGGCTGGGGAGTGTGCCAGTGGAAAAATCTCCTCCTCACTTACGTGTAGGGCCAGGCAAATAGACCCCAGGGCTC
>NW_006982809.1:0-655 GCF_000164805.1 Carlito syrichta | reverse complement strand
TTCAATAGGGTCTTATGGTGCTACTTGCCTTATTTGTGCCTTATGATACTACTTACCTTATTAGTGTCGTCTGATAGCACTTGCCTTATTAGTGTCTTATGATACTACTTGCCTTATTAGTGTCGTCTGATAGTACTTGCCTTATTACTGTCTTATGATACTAGTTAACTTATTAGTGTCTTATGATACTACATGCCTTATAAGTGTCTTATGATCCTACTTGCGTTTTTAATGTCATCTGATACTACTTGACTTATTAGTGTCGTCTGATACTACTTGCCTTATAGTGTCATCTCACACTACATGCCTTATTAATGTCATCCGATACTACTTGCCTTATTAGTGTCGTCTGATACTACTTTCCATATTATTGGCATCTGATACTACTTGCCTTAATAGTGTCGCTGATATTACGTGCCTTTTTTGTGTCACCTGAAATTAGTTGCCTTATTAGTGTCCACTGATAGTTCTTGCCATATTAGTGTCATGTGATACTACTTGCCATATTAGTGTCGTCTGATACTACTTACCTTATTAGTGTCACCTGATACTACTTGACTTCCTAGTTTCGTCTGATACTACTTTCCTTACTACTGTCGTCTGATACTACTAGCCTTATTAGTGTCGTCTTATACTACTTGCCTTAGAAGTGTTG
>NW_006982808.1:5387-8353 GCF_000164805.1 Carlito syrichta | reverse complement strand
AGAATAACCTACCCAGCCGAATTAAGCTTCATCAGTGAGACAGAATTGAATCTTTACCAGATATCCAATCCCTAAGTACTTACACTGCCACCAAACCACCTCTATGTGAAACATTTAAGAAAGTACTAAACACAGAAGAAAAGGAAAAAAGAACAACGTTTTTCACAAGAGTACAGGAAAAAGAATAAAATACACTTAAACCAACCCCAGAACCAAAAGAAGGACAAAAAAACAAGTGGAAGAACAACAACTCTATAAGAACTCTATGATAGAGACTCTCACACTTAAAAATTAGCCTGAATATAAATGGACTAAACACACCACTGAAAAGACATAGAATGGCAAAATGGGTAAAATGTCACCAGGCAACAATATACTGCCTTCAAGAGACACATCTCACTAGAAAGGACATGCACAGACTCAAAGTAAGAGGATGGGAAACAAGTTTTCACGCGAATGGAACACAAAAGAAAGGAGGAGTCATGACCCTAATTTCAGAAAAAATACCATTTAAAAATTTAAAAAGATACAGAGAGCCACTACATAATGATAAAAGGTTCATTCCATCAACAAGAAGTATCTATCCTAAACATATATGGACCCGACATAGGTGCACCACCAACATTCATAAAGCAACTTCTAGGAAAACTAAAGAAAGATATTGACTCTAACACAATCATAACTGGGGACTTTAATATCCCACTCACAATCCTAGACAGATCATCAGGACAAAAAATCAGCAATGAGATCCGGAACCTCAATGTGACTCTTGAATACATGAACTTAATGGATACCTACAGAACACTCCATCCAAAGACCACAGAATACACATTCTACATCAGAGCATGAAATGTATTCTAAGATCGATCACATTCTTGGCCATAAATCAAGCATAAGCAAATTTAAAAGGACTGATATTTGCCATGCAACTTCTCAGACCACAGTGGAATAAAAATAAACATTAACACCAACAAGGTCCCCCAAAACCCACAAAGGCATGGACACTAAGCAGTATGATGCTAAACAACTCCTGGGTCAATGATAAAATCAAAACAGAGAACAAAAGATACCTGGAAACAAGTGAAAATGAAGAAACATCTTACCAAAATCTCTGGGATGCCATAAAAAATGTAGTAAGAGGGGAATTTATATCCCTACAAATGCACATGAAGAAAATAAAAGGATCACAAATTAGCAGCTTAACAAGCCACCTAAGGTAGCTGGAAAAGCAAGACCACAAAATCCTGAATTTCAGCAGAAGAATCCAGATCTCCAAAATAAAAGCCCAAATCTAGGACATAGAAGACAAAAAGATAATACAAAAAAAATCAATGAAACAAAAAGCTGGTTCTTTGAACGGATTAACAAGATTGATGGTCACCTAGCTAGACTGATCAAGAAAAAGAGAGAAAAAATCCAAATAGGCACAATCAGAAACACAAAAAATGAAGTCATGTCTGACCCTGAAGAAATAAAAAAGATGATTAGAGACTACTACATTTACTTGTATGGAAACAAATTTGAAACCTTAAGGAAATGAAGACCTTTCTGACATCACACAATCTGCCTAGGTTGAAACAAGAAGAAATTAAGACCCTAAATAGACCAAAAACAATCAAGGAAATTGCCTACATAATAAGAAAACTACCTACAAAAAAAGGCCTGATCCAGATGGCTTTCCAGCAGAATTCTACAAGACATTTAAGGAGGAGCCGATACCAATCCTACTGAAGGTATTCCAGGTGATTGAAAAAGATGAAACTCTCCCCAAATCATTTTATGAAGCTAAAATCACATTGATACACAAGCCAGGTAAAGACCCAACAAAGAAAGTGAAATACAGGCAAATATCTTTGATGAAAAGAGATGCTAAAATTCTCAACAAGATCCTAGCAAACCAGATTCAACAACACATCTCAAAAATCATCCATCATGACCAAATAGGCTTCATCCCTGTGATGCTAGGCTGGTTCAACATTTGTAAAACTATAAATGTAATTAAATACATCAACAGATGTCAAAACAAAAACCACATGATTATATCATTAGATGCAGAAAAAGCTTTTGATAAAAATCCAGCACCACTTCTCGATAAAAACATCTAGGCATATGGGGAACATAACTCCAAATAGTAAAAGCCACCTATGAGAAACCCACAGCCAGCATACTCCTAAACAGACAAAAATTGGAACCATTTCCCCTGAAAACTGGAACAAGACAAGGATGTCCACTCTCACTCCTCCTGTTCAATATAGTATTGGAAATTCTGGTTATAGCAATCAGAGAAGAGAAGGCAATCAGGGATACCCAAATAGGAAAAGAGGAAGTCAAGTTATGTCTCTTTGCAGATGACATGATTGTGTACCTTGAAAATCCAAGAGAATCTGTCAAAATTCTCCTTACACTGATAAAGGCCTTTGGCAAAGTTTCAGCATATAAAATAAATGTGCAGAAGACAATTGCATTTCTTTACGCCAATAATAAACAAACAGAAACCCAAATAAAAACCACAATTCCATTCACAATAGCCACAAAATATGAAATACCTTGGCATCTTCTAACCAGAGACATGAAAGACCTTTACAATGAAAACTACAGCCGTGCTCGCTGGCTCAGCATGTAATCCTGTGCCTTTGGGAGGCTGAGGTGAGCGGATTGCCTGAGCTCGAGACCTGCCTGGGCAGTGAGACTTCATCTCTACAATAAATCAAAAAATCAGCCGGGTGTGTTAGTGCATGCCTGCAATTCTGGCTACTTGGAAGACCGAGGTGGAAGGATCGCTGGAGCCCCGCAGGTCGAGGTTCGGTGGCCGGGAGTGGTCACTGCACTCCAGTCTGGGTGACGAGTGAGACTCCAACTCAAAACAAAACTACAAAACACTGCTCAAATAAATCAAAGATGACACAAACAAGTGGAAAAATATCCCATGCTCATGGGTTGAAGAATCAGCATTGTGAAGATGTCCA
>NW_006982808.1:0-4369 GCF_000164805.1 Carlito syrichta | reverse complement strand
CAGCATTGTTCTCAAAAGCCAGAACCTGGAACCAACCATGCTGTCCATCAAAAGAGGACTGGATTTTAAAAATGTGGTACATATACACAATGGAATACTATGCAGCCATAAAAAAATTATGAATTTTGCAGCAACCTGGATGGAACTAGAGTCTATAATACTGAGTGACCTCTCACAGAAACAAAGATCTGAGTATTACATGTTCTCACTCATATAGTGGACCTTGAACATCCAATGTAATACTATTAGAAAATGACTGACAGTAGTAGGAAACCATGGAGGGGGGTGGGATTAATGGTAGTAAATATCTGTCTGAGGATGGGTATATTCCTCTTATCAACAAGGCAGTGGTGGGTGTCAGGTTGTCAAATTAGCCTCAAACTCTTAGGAAAAGAACATTTTATACAAGAAATATTTCTGTAAATTTGAGAGGTTTTTAAAACATCAAAATAAAAGAACTATGTAGGAAAATATCTTTCTGCCCTCTGGCGGGGGTAGGAATACACTCCCAATAGCTGCATCACCATTTGCATTTTTTCTACAGCTCTCCCAAGGGATCCTGAAAAGGGATCCTCAAGCATGTCTTAAAAGCAAACTGTACTATTCACAATAGCAAAAAAAATAGAACCAACCATGTTGCCCATCGAAGCTAGACTGGATTAATAATGGTACATATACAAAATGGAATATTATGCAGCCATAAAGAGGGACAAATATATAGACTTTGCAGCAACTTGAATGGATTTAGAATCTATCATACTCATTGATCTATCACTGAAAAACAGAACAGAGTACCATATGTTCTCACTCATAAGCAGACCTTGAACAATTATCATAATACTATAAGACAGGAACTGGCAGTAGTGGGAAACTGCAAGGGGAAGGAGGGGTGGAATTGGCAGTTGAGGGAAACTGTCAGGGGAGGGGAGCACACCTCATCAGCAAGGGTATCTGCTTAATGAACCTTTGTATACCTAACCCTGAATTGTACCCTGCATCTGTAAAATAAGAAATTTAAAAGTTAAAAAGAAACAAGTTGTGCTCATCTCAACATCTTTGGATGTGGACACTGTAAATCTCAGCATTCATGATAGATATCATTTCTGGTGGACTTTGGGTCCTTTTAACAACCATTGCTGCAAAGCAATTACTATCTTCTTAAGGACAAAGTTCAAGATTCTTTTTAGTCTGACTCCCCACATTCATACTGTCTTCTTCCATAAGTGGCCAAATGTTCTCAGTTCAAGGTACCCTGTCATACTTTTATCTTTCCTGGCTCTCTCACCTTATAGCCCCAATTGGATTCTATTCTCCTTGTTCCCTGTGGTCTTTCTTATCTCCCTGCCTACCTAAACATCTGGTCCTCCCTCCTGATCTCAGTGTCATGACACTACGTATCAGAGAATCTTAATCTTCCCTCATGTCCACATCTCACCTTTCACACCATTGCAAGTTGGAAGATTTGCACCTTAAATTTCACCCCCCATTTTAGTGTTCTTTCCTTAACAAGTAGGTGGATCCCTCACTTACAAGTCTTCAAGTCCATGCAAGAGACAGCCCCCAATAAAGCTCTCATTCATGGCCTAGGAGAGACTCATATTACCAAATCGCACCTGACAACCAGAATCCCCACTCAGGTTTTCCAATTTCTCATCCCCAACCTGCCCATATGGTGAGGCCACACATCACTGCTGATTCCTGAGTTCAACACCCTACCTGGCAGGAAGGTACCTCAAGGATCCACATCAGACTCAACATGAACAGACAAAAAATCAGCACAACTCCTGTATGATGACTTGTACCTAATCCTGAATTGTACCCCACATTCTTAAAAAAAATCAGTACAACTCTGATGGTTGATTCAATTTCTTATTCCCGGGTCCTGTATGTGACTCTGTAGGAACAAACACCGACTTTGTGACAGATTTGGAAGAGGCTAGAACACAAAGGTCTGCCCCAAGGCAGAAACTAGAGTGGGTGCAGGGTCCCATTGGCTGGTGAATCCATTCAGGACTGACAGCAATTTGGATCTGCTTGTCCACTAGATGGCATGCCAATGCCTCTGGCTTTTTATGAAGTCCTTACATTATGTACCTTTGTAATTAGAACAAGATTGGCGATTAGGTCCCCTTGGTTCTCCAACTCTTGCATCTTCTAGCTCCTGTAGGCTACCTCATTTCTTGGCTCACGTCTCCACATATCCCATCGCTATCTTCCCTGTTTTAGGACTAGAGGGAGTAGTCCTCAGATATATGGAGGGTCCTTAATCTGCCGACCACTGCATTAGAGAAATGTCAAAATGTCCTGCCTTCATACACAATAACTTTTGATAAAACTACTTTTCCAGTCCTATGTACTTGATCATGGTAAAGTCTGTGCAAGTGTCTTACCTCCTAATGTGCCCCCAGAAAATATGGGAGGGTCCTGAGGCTTCTCAGTCACTCTGATATTTGCACTATGAGCCCAATGTGGCCTCTGATTGGGTTAAGAGGTGAAGATGGCCACTTGAACATGGCACTGACTGGAGTGACACACTCTCATTGGCCAATACCTGGTCTTGTGATATTAGCATAGTCTCATCTTACTTGACTAGGACCACATCCTACTGGGTTGCATAAATCATGGGTGACTTCAATCAATAACGAGCCTCTGCAAGAATAGTGTGCAAGCATAACTTAGAACATGAACAGCAGAACACTTATTATGGTTTCCATGGACTTGCTTATTTCATTTGTAGTGAACATGGCCATGAAAATTCTGGTGTTGGCAACCCCTTTGGGTCTGTGGGAGCTTTAATGTCCTCTCAGTAAATACTGCTTTCAAAAAAAAAGAAAAGAAAAGAAAATTCTGGTGAACACAGTGGTTGTTTTTCTTTTGGATGAGTCATTGATATCCTGACTGACAAATTAATATAGTTGCAATGGAACAGGCAAAGCTAATCATGAACCCAACTGTAAATTTTTTTATATTTCCTTCATTTTTATAAGCAAAAGAGATGCTACAAAAACCCTGACAAAAAAAAACTTTCCAATTGTAAATTTTTAATGCAGATGATGCTCGTTTTTTCCCCTTCATTATAGATCATTTACTTTCTAGTTTTTTTTCACCTTTAAATTTTTTATTTTAAAATTGTGGAGTACAATTCAAGGTTAGGTATACAAATATTCATTGTGCAGGTACCCTTGTTGATGAAGTGTGCCCCCCTTCCCCAAGCAGTTTCCCACTAATGCCAGTCCCACCTCCCCACCACCCCATGCCCCCTCAGTTTGCTCTTACATACGCTAACAACAAAACTTCCATTGCATTCAAACATTTAGTTGTGAAATGTTTCAAAAGTCACATTATATATTTCTTCTGTAAGATGATATGTTGACAAGCAGCATAAGATTTTGCTGTGTAATTTCAACTTAAACATTGAGTAACAGCAGTAACAGCTCAATCATCAAAAAATCTAAAAGACAGCATCACATGTTGTTTGCAGTATGTGATGCATCAAGGCAAATGACCAGTAGTGACTGCAAATGAGTTTCTAATGATAAGTTCTACACATTATGATAACCCTCTTCAAGAGGAAAAGGGATTCCTGTTTTGTTTCCTGAACTGACCATGTTCTCACGGTATCAACAACATCCAATAAATTTAATAATCGTGCTTTCTTCCTCTCATCAACTCCTCCTCCCTGACAAACACAAAACAACTGAAACTGTGGAAATAAAGTCTTTCTTAGCTGGATTCTCATGACTGTTTCTTTGGTGAATTGCTGGTCAAGTTGGGGTGAGGCTCTGGGCTGTACTGGGAGGATGAGGGCTCTCAATTTGGAGAGAAGCCCCGAGATGGGGAGGAGATCTCCATGAGGGTCTGAGTCTGCATGGTCGCAGGCCATGGGGTGACTTCCAAGGGTGAATTTCAGAAGATGAGTCCTGAGTGTGTGTGAGAACCTTCTTCCATGGTGGGGGAAGCTTCAGGAGGAATAAACAAACTGTGTGTGTCTTGAGGAGACATGACTTAATTGGAGGAAAGGAATCTAACAGGGAACAGAGTAGAAATAGCCTCCTTGAGGACTGGGGTTGGTAAATCAATAGAAGCCAGATCTGGTCCACTGGGGAGGAGAGACTTAAAAGGGCAAATTCTGGTTGGGAAGAAGGAAGGGAAAGCTCAGCAGCTGGGAAGAAAACCCTGGCATGTGAAGGTGACCTTGGAGCAGCCCTGCACACTCACGCAGCCTCTAGGCCTTCCATCCCTCTACCCTTCCTCTGCTTCTGGATTCTTCTGGGCTCTGTATCCTCCACCTTCTTCTGGTCATTCCATAGTGCACATCCTCCATTTTATCATTACTTCTGGGATCTAAGCACTCCAAAGTTAAATATGA
>NW_006982807.1:0-836 GCF_000164805.1 Carlito syrichta | reverse complement strand
GAATTAAACTCCTAGGCCTTTCACGTCACAAGACAACTTGCAGGCACCTTTCTAACACCAGCCGGATGGAGAAGGCCTTTTAGGGCAGCTAGACCAAGAAAAGCAGCAGGATCCACAGTTGGCAGGTCCTCACAAACTACCACACTCTGGGGAATGAGGAGTACAGCACAAAAGGGCAGCAGCCTGTGCTATTAAAATAATTACATAAATAAAAATTAAAAAAATAAATCCCACAGAGGCCACTGCAGTAGTAGCAACCTTATTTAGCTAAAAATCAACAAAATAAAAAGAGAGAGAGAAGAGTCTGTCCTCGCAGATAAGGAAGAAACTGAAAAAGCATCAAAGCCTTAATGAGGTATCACCCATAAAACTTCCTCCCAGACCACAAGCAATGGAACCCATCCAGAACAACCTGTCCCTGATGACAGATTTTGGACTATGGGTGGCAAAAACTGTGAAGAAAAGCCATGAGAAAACAGAAGCACAGATTACCCAAATAGCAAAAATCATGCAGAAAACAAAAGCTGAGCTGACCAATATAAGAACTTTTGGAAATGAAGAATTATTTCCCCCAATTTTAAAACACAATGGCAAGCATGGGCAGTAGAGTTGACCAGGCAAATGAAAGTATTTCAGAGCTTGAGTATCAAACTACTAAATGAACCCAGGTTGACAAAAACAAAGAGAAAAGACTTACAAAGAATGAGAAAACCTATGAATAATTTTGGATTATGTAAAGAGACAAAATATAAGACTGATCATACTCCTGAGACAGAAGGGAAAACTAAGACTACCCTGGAACAAGCCCTTTAATAGATCATCCAAGAAAATGTCCC
>NW_006982806.1:0-3362 GCF_000164805.1 Carlito syrichta | reverse complement strand
TCAACTCTCGAGGGCTGAGACCTAAAGTGCTATGGTAAATCATGTAACTTACTTTCCCAGCTTTGGAAAATTGTCTTATTTGCATGTGACTCTGGATACATTTTCTCAAGTTAATTTAGCTTCAGCAAAAAGTGGAGAAGCCTACAAGGACGTGGCACAATATTTATTTTTTGCTTTTCACAACTAGGTATGCCAAAGCAACTGAAAACCAACAACAGTCCAGCATATACATCTAAATCTCTCCAGAAATTTTGCTCCCAATTTACTATTTCTCATTCCACAGAAATTCCCTACAATCCACAAGGTCAAGCCATAGTTGAAAGAGCTCACCAAACTTCAAAATAATCAATTAAATTACAAGAGAGTTGTTCAAGTATAGCTCTCCTCACCACATCTTGAATCACGCTTTATTTGTTATTAATCATTTAAATTTGGACTCTTCAGGATATTCAGCTATGGCTAGACATTGAAATCCAGAAGGAAGTATAAAAGCTCTGAAAATATGGAAGGCTCTCCTTACAGGAAAAGGGGAGGGCCTGCTTTATTTCGTGCATAAGTCAAACATGTTACTAATCGTAGTTTTTCTTATGAAGGGCATTCCAACTCCCTCTCTATTTGTTTTTAAATTAATTCTGCTTTTAATAATTACCAGGCTTCTTGCTTAATGTCTACCTTTAAGTCTCTGAGTACAGAAAGCCCTTATCAGGACAATATCAAGGATGGTTGGTGACTGGATGTGGGGGGCCAGCCCCTGCAGAGACACTTAGGGGGTCTTTTGGAAGGTGTGGCAGCATCGGTGATTATTATGGAAAGAGAAAGGGAAAGAAAGAGAAGAGGAGAGAAAGAAAGAGACTGGACTCCTGTTCAAGTGACCAGAAGCTGTGTAATATGTGTAATCTCAAGGTTTTTATCCCCAAACTCCACAAAGTTATCATCATGGTAATTTCTGTTGTTATGGTTATACAAAAGGTAGCATGTATCTTTTATATGAACAGGTCTAGGTGTACACAGGCACTCCCCACTCTCAAGCAGATGTATTTTCTAATTACAAGGAAAAATATGAAGTTTTCTCTTGTTTTTATGCATCCTTAATTGTTTATAGTTGCATAACATCGCTTAATGTTTATATCTAAACCAACATAATGATATAGTGCCTTTTATTATTTTATGCTATTTCCAACTGGTTTTTATAAAACAATTGGTGTTATGGTTACTCTCTCCTAGCACTAGACAGCCTAATACAAGCTTCACTGGCCCCTCTAAATCAAGCTGAACTAACCACACTTCTATAACAAAATGATTACTTAATTTTTCTTAATCTATATAAACTATTTTCTAAAACCTATATCTATAAATTTCTAAAGGTCACATCAAGAGAACCTGTGACCTGTATTAAGGCTCCTCAATGTGACTCAAAGCCAAACTTAAATTGTGATAAAGTAAAAGACCATAAGCCATGGGAAAAGGGAACAATAGACTCCTCGGTTAGCTGTGTACGTTCTGGTCTCAGAGTTTTCTGTTAGAGCCAGCTGGAGCTTTTCTTGGTAGTTTGTGCCAAATGGAAAAGGAGGGAGGGAATGGGTCAACAGCTCTCGAACACATCCTAGCAGTCTCGGGGTCTACGGCCTTTCCTGATCCCTAACGCTCAGTGGGTCTCCGTGCCCAGCTCCCAACATCTCCCCCTTTTTTGTTTTTTAGCACGAAATCATGAAATTCCATACTGAGTTGAGATATACTCTTTTTTAACACTCTGAAAATGATTGGAAGTAGACACAGTAATAAAAGAATCACTGCTCCACAAATTCCCACATTAATGAATATAGACATTGACGATTTTTGATCAATGAATGAAGAAAAATTGTTAAATATAGAACTGGCCAATTTAGTAGGCCAGGATTGCTTTTCAGCAATTGTCATGTCTTGAATTTTTTTATGTAATTTAGTAAGGTCCATGCTCAAGTCTGAATTATTCCAAATTTCAAGAATATGATTTTTAATTTTGTCCCATGTGTGGACAGATGTATTTACCTCTAAAGGAGTGAGGCATTTAAGTCAGAGTTTAAACATTTAAACTCAGAGTAACATCGAAGAGCCAACCTAATTTTTAAAGTCACAAGTTTTTGTCCTATAGTTCGAGCCGCTTTTTCCAAAGCATTAACTTTGCTCTCTAGCTTGTGATCAATAATCTCTTGGGTAGCTAAGGCTATAGAAACATTCTTAGATAACTGATTAGTGAAGGTAGCTGCGTGGACTTTCTAAGCTAAAGTCACAGCTGAAACTGTTATCAAAGTATCAATAGCTATTAGGGCTGTAATTCCCAAGACTACAGCATGCAAAAACCTTTTTTGCCTTTTTTTCAGAAGAGAATTGACTTTATACAACGTTTGTAAGCCATATCATACCAGCAAGATGACTGTTGTACTGGAATTATTAAATAGTGAGGTTGTTTTAAGATTACAAATCCATTATAAAAGGCATCAGTTAAACAATAGTTAAAAGACATTCCACACAAGACACCTTATAAACATTATTGTGATAGTCAATTGTAACAGTTTGATATTTATTTCATACAAGAAAAACATAAGGGGATTGTAAGCAGGCGGTTATTTTATAGGTGTGAAATAACAATCTGTTTATTTCTGATAGTAGTTGTTATAGTTTTTCACTAGATATAAATAGTCTACTATAGATTCATAAACACATTCTTTCCATTCCGGATACCCAGTGTCTCATTGGATGGGTAACCAGTCTTTCTTGGAATTGTTAAGAGATCAGATGGATATGTTAGATGGGGGTGAAGTTTTTGTGACACGATGGGGGAGGTTATCATTTCTCCTGCTGTTTCAACCAAATATTCCATTTGTTCTCATGCTGGTAGTTGTGAACAGCAAGCACTGAAGACATTATGTCTGGTAGTTTGTTGTCTTGTACGGGACAGCTCAAAGTTGTTATCTCCTTGGGTAAATCATGCTGAAGTTGTGGATAAGCAAGCAGTGGGTGTTTCTGAAGCAATGAGAAGGTTTCTCCTCCTGGTGACTAGCAGGCATGTTGTTATGTCTAGTGTTTTTCTGAATCGGTAGTGTCCTTGCCACACGTTTTGGTCACCAGGTTAATGCGGGCATGTCGGATAAATCGGTCATGAATCCAAATAGGAGTAGATTTGATTTGTGGACATATGCAAGCATATCCCCTCCCACTGGTTAGCAATATGTCAGGCCCTCTCCATTGGCCTGTAAGGAGATCTTTCCATTTTACCATAGGTTTAACATTTCCTTCTGGGTTCCAGTGTCTAGTCATAGCTGAGTTGCCCAAAGAATTTAAATTTAAATGATTTATAACAAATAAAGCATGATTAAAATATG
>NW_006982805.1:0-778 GCF_000164805.1 Carlito syrichta | reverse complement strand
CACATGGTTTTTGCAGAATGCAGGGTGAGGTGGGGGGCAGCGGTGGAGGCATGAATCAGGGTAAAGGTGAGAAGGAGAAGGTGGGCACAGAGGCTGCAAGATGGGGGTGCGTCCTAGCATCAGAAAGCATAGGAAAGCTCCAACACAGGGTAATGACCATGACAACCACGTGCCCTCGATGAGCAGAAAATAAGGGTGATAGCATGAGAGAGGAGGAGGGGGAAGCCTCTGCACTCGGGTTTGGCGAGACCAGAGGACTGAGGTCATTTGAGAATTGAGCTGATCTGAGAGGCCATCAGGAAGCAGGTGCTGGAATGGGGGTGTCTCTGTCAGTGGGGGTGGGGTTGGGGGTAGGCACAGCAGCCTCCTGGCAAGGCTGAGAGTCAGGGACCGGGTGGGGCTGAATGCGTGTGTGTGTGTGTGTGTGTAAGACAGAGCGAGACAGAGACAGAGAGACATAGAGAGGGACACAGAGGTAGGGACAGAGACAGAGAGAAAGACAGAGACAGAGAATGACAGAGACAGAGAAACATAGACAGAAAGATAAAGACAGTGAGACAAAGAGAGAGAAGGGCAAAGACAGAGGTAGACAGAGAGAGAGACAGCAACAGAGACAGAGACACAGAGAGAGAGAGACAGGGAGAGATAGTCAGTTATGGAAAGAGACAGAGAGACAAAGAGAGAGAGGGACAGAGAGACAGAGAGAGGACAGAGATAGAGAGCTAGATGAAGAGAGAGTGACAGAGAGATGGGGACAGAGAGACAGAGAGATAGACAC
>NW_006982804.1:0-840 GCF_000164805.1 Carlito syrichta | reverse complement strand
AACACAAAAAAACTGGCCACATGCAGTGACTCACGCCTGTAATCCCAGTACTTTGGGAGACTGAGGTTGGAGGATTGCTTGAGTCTAGAAGGTTGAGACCAGCATAGGCAACATAGCCCAATCCCCTCCAAATTAACCAGGTGTCAGGACTCATGCCTGTAGTCTCAGCTACTCAGGAGGGTGAGCTGGAAGAATCATCTGAACCCAGGAAGTCGAGGCTGCAGTGACTGTGATCGTGCTACTGTGCTCTAGCTTGGGAGACAGTGAGGCTCTGACTAAAAAAATATAGCAAAATAACAGTATTCTTATGGTGTCAAATGTACCTTTCCTTTCTGTACTAATTTTGAAGCTAAACCATTTTATTTTCCCATAATTTTGTCAGAGATAGATCAGAGAAACTTCAGATACTGGAATGCTGATCTTTCTTTTTTTTTTTTTTTTTTTTTTTTTGAGTCGGAGTCTCACTCTGTCGCCCAGACGGGAGTGCAGTGGCCGCTCCCGGCCACCGCAGCCTCGACCTGCTGGGCTCCGGCGATCCTTCCGCCTCAGCCTTCCGAGTAGCCGGAATTACAGGCATGCGCTACCACGCCCGGCTGATTTTTTGATTTATTGTAGAGATGAGGTCTTGCTGCCCAGGCGGGTCTCGAACCCACGGGCTCAGGCAATTCGCTCACCTCAGCCTCCCAAAGGCACGGGATTACAGGCTGAGCCACTGAGCCCGGCTCTGATCTTTCTTTTGCTCTAGTATAATTTAAAAGTGGCACGTGACCTTTTTCAGTGTTTGTTTCTGCCTGCAGGTAAATATTTAGGATTACAGAGGTGGCAAGTAACTAAGATGCA
>NW_006982803.1:0-690 GCF_000164805.1 Carlito syrichta | reverse complement strand
CCCCCATTATCCCTTCCCCCATCCCAACAATGACAATGAAACTCCACATCTCAAACATCTTTCCCAGCAGCTGCCATTCTCAGAAACCTATCTCCTCCCACTTTGTTTTGCATTATCTTCTTTCTCATGACATTCTCCCTGGGGGAGACCACCCTACTTATCATCTTGATAAAAATAACCAACATTTTGTAAAACTTTACATTTCACAAAGCAATTTCTTTCAAGATTGTCATTTGATTTTCACAATCATCCAGAGAGGAAGCCAAGACAGGTATACTTCACTGCTGTTTAATTGAGGCTTAAAGGGGCTAGATAATTTTCTCAGGATCATGTAGCTAGCAGATGAATGAAGGCTCAAACCATGGTGTTCTGTCTCCAGGTCCCAAGCTCTTTACAGCAAATGAGGATATACCTTCCCCCCTCCCCCACTGACTTCTGAGGCCATCTTACCCAGTGACCACAGCTCACCCATCCCCCAGAACCAGGCCTGCCCCCTTGGCTACCAACATCCACAGCAATGAGTAAAATTGGGCTCTCAATGAAGAGCCATCTCAAACTTCCTTCTCTAGGCAACACAATTGTTGTATAGATGGGTAAAGAGAGGAGAAGTTGATCACCAGAGAAGCCTCTGTAGGGACAGAGGCTGTGCATACAGGAACTGAAGACCTTTCCGAGATACTCAGGATTCCG
>NW_006982802.1:0-8992 GCF_000164805.1 Carlito syrichta | reverse complement strand
CACAATGAGATACCATCTCGCATAGTCTGAATGACTTTTATTAAAAAGTCAAAACACAATATATGTTAGCAAGGGATTTGAAGGGAACATTCTAGACTGTTGGTGGGAATGCAAGCTAGTTCAGCCCCTGTGGAAAGCAGTTTTGAGATTTCTCAAAGAACTAAAAATAGATTTACTATTCAACTTAGCAATCCCACTACTGGGTATATACCCAAAGAAACACAAATTAGCAAAAAGGCACCTGCACACACGCACGTTCATCATAGCACTAACCAGAAGAGTAAAACGCATGGAACCAATCTAGCTGCCCATCAACAATGAAGTGCTGATCATGGATAAATCAGAATCTATTTAGTTAAGAGGAAATTTTAAGGCAAGATGAACCCCATCTGGCCCTGATCTCTAAACTTGGGTTTTGATGTCTTTGTCAAGCTGTATCTTATGCACTTATCATCAACAGATAAATGTGAACCAATCACATTCTCTTGTTCCCATTATACAAAGAACAGGATAATAAAGGAACATAACTGTTTAGCAAGAAAGTCAGATTTTGCTCTTGTTTTATTTGGGGGCTAATGAGGAAAACAGATTCTCATGCAGGACTGTTTGGATTTTCCAGTAATGACAGCTTGGTGTTTGTGGTTCCATTACTTTGGAATAATATTTCTTATTCTCCCAATTATTCTCAGGTATGCTTAAAAATTTTGGTACCATAAACTTGCTAGGTGCAGGTGTACCTGACAGGTATGTTACATCCATTCAGTTTTCAAAAGCAATGGCAAATTCTCACCCTTGTATTTTGGAAGTAGCTGCCACTCAAGTACCCAAATACTCTTAGTTTTTCTTCTCCGATATACTGGAATTCATTTTTTTCACAAAACCTCTGACCACAGCACTGACATCTAGTTGGTGATGAGTATGCCTTTTCTGACTGTGCCAAGTGTTTCCCCACAGTGCTCTTCATAGTTTTACAGTTGAACTTGTCCTACAAGGTAGAGCCTGTTGCCTAATCCACCAATGGCCCGCAACACACTCACATGCTGCGTGATCAATCTCACCTCCCAAATATGTTTCCACCATTTTAACTTTAATTTACAGAAGATGATGATAGTGATGACAATGATGGTGAGGCTGACCAATATAACTTTTAAGACGCTCTTCCATACATATGGCTAAGTGCTAAATACAGTATTTATACATCATCTCAACCCTAAGAGGTGTACATGACAATGGTAGGATGACGTAATGTCCTTGAGCTGGGTATAAATGGGAGTGCTGACTACACCTCCCTTCTCCTCAGGGTACCCCAGGCTTTACTCCTGGTGAGACACCTGGTGGTTACTTTGCAAAATGAATGCTCCGATTTCCACCGAAGACAGTTCTTACTCCAAGTATGCTTTGCTTTTCCCCGAGGCCGCCACACAGCCTTTCCTTCCTCTTTCACAGTGTGGCCCCTCCAAATGTGACCAGTTTCTGAGTTTCTTTTCCATGTCATGTTCTCTGTGCTTTATGCCATTAGATTCAGAATTTCAAGTCTCTCGGGGGACAGTTTGTTTTCTACAGTGTGCAAAATGTGGTTTGTTTTTGTTTTTGTTTTGAGTTGGAGTCTCACTCCGTCGCCCATACTGGAGTGCAGTGGCACACCTCCGGCCACCGCAGCCTCAACCTGCTGGCTCCAGCGATCCTTCCACCTCAGCCTTCCAAGTACCCGGAACTACAGGTGCGCACTACCACGCCTGGTTAGTTTTTGATTTATTGTAGAGATGAGGTCTCGCCACGTTGTCCAGGTGGGTCTCGAACCCGCAGGCTCAGGCAATCCACTCGCCTCAGCCTCCCAAGGCGTGGGATTACAGGCTGAGCCACCGAGCCCAGCTCAAAATGTGGTTTTTATACTTGGGACATTAGACAAGCCAGGTGGCGTCTCAGCATCTCTCACTCTTAAGAGCTGCAATTGACAGGGGTCTCCTCGATCATCCTGTTGATGGAAAGTTTCTGTTCTGTGCCCTGATCTCCTGAGCCGTGCTGTGAAAATCATATGTGAGCATTATGCAGCATGGTGGGAGAGGACACACAAGGAGGGTTTCTTGTAGCCTGTTTAGACGGAATATTCCCATGCCCAGACATACTTTCTTCTCCTTCCTCCCCTTCCTTCTTCCTCCTCTTCCTCCTCGGGGAGGGCAGTTTCACTATGTTCCCCAGGCTGGACTCAAACTCCAGCCTGAGATTACAGGTGCACAGCACCACACCCAGCTCTAGAACATGCGTTCCAAAATAACAAAAAACCCTAGTCCTTTAGCACAGAAATAGCTACGTTCCTTTCCTTAAACTATTTACATACAGATATAAAACATATGTAACTGAGATAAGTGTTACACTGAGAAAGCTGTGTATGATCCACAACATTGGGAAACAGCTGGAGGACAAAAGGTCTTATCTTCCGCTGCGTCTCCTGGCACTTTGTGGGAGCAAAATATAAGTGGGTTCTCCCGGATGTTTCAAACTGTGTTACTTTTCTTGATCAGTACTCCAGAGAAAAGAAATTAACATATTCTTTTCCTACTATGGAATTTATCCTTTAGAAAAACAGGCTTATCCAGTGGTTTCCTTTTCCTGATTTTTTTTTAAAGATATGGGATACAAGTCAGGATTGGGTACACTAAGTGGCTTATGTGCAAGTGAAGTTTGGGCCTCCCATTGGACCTCACTTCGCCTGGATTAGGATCAGGTACCCTTATTGATGTTGTATGGCCCCCCACACACACACACACACATTCGCTGTCAGTGTCCTGCTACTGCCAATCCCTTTCTTGTAGC
The DNA here is from genome assembly GCF_000164805.1 of Carlito syrichta. Lineage (NCBI taxonomy): Eukaryota > Metazoa > Chordata > Mammalia > Primates > Tarsiidae > Carlito > Carlito syrichta. The sequence continues at coordinate 6,178 of NW_006982802.1, read as the reverse complement.
ATTGTGCTGGATGTTCAGGGTCCACTTATGAGTGAGAATATGTGGTGCTCAGTTCTTTATTTCTGTGATGGATCACTGAGTATGGTAGACTCAAAATCCATCCAAGTTGCTGCAAGTCGATAATTCTGTCCTTCTTTATGGCCTCATAATATTGCATCATGTATATATACCACAATTATTTTTATCCAGTCCACTTTCAATGGGCAACACAGTTGATTCCATGTTTTTGCTATCATGAATAGTTCAGCAATAAACATGCATGCACAGGTATCTTTTTTGTAGAATGATTTGAGTTCTTCTGGATATATTCCCAGAAGGAGGATTACTGGGTCATTTGGAAGGTCAATTTCTAGTTCTTTTAGAAATTTCCACACTGTTTTCCATAAAGGTTGAACTAGTTTTCACTCCCACCAGCAGTGTAGAAGCATTCCCTTTTCTCCACATTCATGCCACCATCTTACTGTAGTTGGTATCTCATTTGTGATTTTGATTTACAATGTGATTCATGATTAGTGAGGCTGAGCATTTTTTTTAATGTGTCTGTTGGCACTTGTATGTCTTATTTTGAGAAGTGTCTATTCTTGCCTTTTGCCCACTTTTTAATGGAACTGTTTTTTTCCTTTTGGAGCATTTAAGTTCTTTGTAGATCCTGGACATTAGGCCTTTGTCAGATACACAGTTGGCAAATATTTTTTTCCATTCTGTGGACTCTCTCTCCACTCTCTTGATGGTTTCTTTTGCTTTGCAGAAGTTTTTCAGTTTGATGAGTTCCCACTTGTCAATCTTATCTCTTGTGGCATGGGCACTTGGGGATTTGATCAGGAATTGGTTGCCAGTTCCAATTTCCATTAAGAGTGCCTCCTGCATTTTCTAAGATTCTAATAGTTTCAGGTTTTATGTTTAGGTCTTTGATCCATTTAGAATGGATTTTTGTATATAGAGATAGGTAGGGGTCCTGTTTCATTCTTCTCCATGTAGTCAGTCAGTTTTCCCAGCACCATTTAGTGAACAGGTACTCCTCTCCCCACTGATTGTTGGTGGAGGTTTTGTTGAAGATGACTTTGTTGAGAAATTGAGGTTTTGCTTCCGGAAACTCTATCCTGTTCCACTGGTCTATACACCTGTTCTTGTACCAATATTCGGCTGTTTTGATTATTGTAACATTATAATAAAGTGTGAAGTCTGGGACTGTGATACCTCTCACCCTTGTTTCTTTTTCTGATGATTGTTTTGACTATTTGTGGTCATTTTTGTTTCCATATGAATTTATACTGTATCATCATTTCAGGTCTGAGAAGAATGATGATGGTAATTTAATGGGTATTGAATTGAATATGTAGATTGCCTTGGGTAGGACGGGCATTTTAACAGTGTTGATTCTTTCAATCCATGAGCAAGGAATATTTTTCCATTTGTGTCTTCTTTGATTTCTTTGAGCAGCATTTTGTAGTTTTCATTGTAAAGTTCCTTCACTTCTCTGGTTAGGAAGATGCCAAGGTATTTCTTTTTTTTATTTTCTTTCTGTGTGTGTGTGTGTGTGTGTGTGTGTGTGTGTGTGTGTGTGTGTCTATTGTGAATGGGATTGTACTTTTTATTTGGTTCTCTGCCTGTTTGTTGTTGATGTATAAAAATATGACTGTCTTTTGCACATTAATTTTGTGCCCTGAGACTCTGCCAAAGTCCTGTAGCAGTGAAAGGAAGTTTTTCACAGATTCCCTTGGGTTTTCCAGGTATAGGATCATATCATCCACATAGGAGGGATAGCTTAACTTCCTCTTTCCTTACTTGGATACCCTTGATTTCCTTCTCTTGTCTGATTGCTCTAGCTAGGAATTCTAACACTATGTTGAACAGAAGTGAGAGTGGGCAGCCTTGTCTTGTTCTGGTTTTCAGGGGAAATGCTTCCAATTTCTGTCCATTTAGTAATATGTTGGCTGTGGGTTTATTGTAGATGGCACTTATTATTTTGAGGTATGTTTTGCTCCCTTTACTAGGTGCTCAAGGGTTTTTATCAAAGAGGGATGCTGGATTTTGTAAAAAGTCTTTTCTGTGTCTAATGATATAATGATGTGGTTCTTGTTTGTACTACTGTTGATGTATTTAGTTACATTTACGGTCTTGTGGATGTTGAAGCAGCCCTGCATTCTAGGAATGAAGCCTAGTTCATCATGGTGGATAATTTTTGACATGTGTTGTTGAATCCTATTTGCTAGAATATCGTTGAGAATTTTTGCATCTATGCTCATCAGGGATATTGGCCTGTAGTTTTCCTTCTTTGTTAGATCTTTACCCAGTTTGGGTATCACTGTGATTTTAGCTTTATAAAATGATTTGGGGAGAGTTCCATCTTTCTCAATTGCCTGGAATATATTCAATAGGATGGTATCATCTCCTCCTTGTATATTTTGTAGAATTCTGGAAAGTCATCTGTCCAGGGCTTTTTTTTTTTTTTAAGTAGTTTTCTTATGATGAAATCAGTTTCCTGGATCCTTATTGGTCTATTTAGGGTATCAGTTTCTTCTTGTTTCAGCCTTGAGAGGTTGTGTGATGTCAGAAAGCCTTCCATTTTTTAGATTTTGGAATTTGTTTCCATACAGGTATGCATAGTAATCTCTGATAATCTCTTGTATTTCTTCAGGGTCAGTTGTGACTTGATCTTTTGTGTTTCTAATTGTGTTTATTTGGGCTTTTTCTCTCTATTTTTTGCTCAGTCTGGCTAGTGGTCCATCAATCTTGTTTGTCCTTTCAAAGAACTGTTTTGAAAATGTTTTATTGATTTTTTTCTACGATTTTTTTTCTATGTTCTGTATTTGGGTTTTACTTTGCTTATCTGGATTCTTCTGCTGAAGTTAGGGTTCTGGTGCTCTTGCTTTTCTAGCTCCCTTAGGTTACTTGTTAGGCTGTTGACTTGTGATCTTTCTATTTTCTTGATGTGTGTTTGTAGAGTTACACATTTCCCTCTTAGTACTGATTTCATGGCATTCTAGAAGTTTTGGTAAGATGTATCTTTGTTTTCATTTGTTTCCAAGAATCTTTTAATTTTAGTTTTGATTTCTGTGTTGACCCAGGAGTTGTTCAGCATTGTACTATTTAGTGTCCATGTTTTATACAGTGGTTTTCAAGCAATGATCCACCTAAAGTATGATTTCTAGCTATTATCACAAATTCATAGCATAGGTACATTCTTGCCACTCCTTAAACATCTATGCTTGTAGGACTGCAGTTCCCTAAATAATCTAGTCCTATGCCCTTAATTTGCAGATCATTATCATGTTACTTAATCAGTTTTACAACGTTGTGCATCTGTAAGGTTCAGTTTTTTAATGTGAATTAAAGCAAAGACCGTATTTCATGCAAATAGCATGAGCAAAGGCAATTCTGGAATTTTTGTATTATCTTATTATTTTAAAATACTTTAAAAATGTTATATGTTTAATATTATTTATAAAACATTATCAGTATATATTTTTAAACTGACATGAAATGGCTAAATAAAAAGATACATGCCATTTATATTTCATGCACAAAATTCCATTTAGATCTGTGTCCTTCATGAGAGCATGTGATCCATAAGACTTGGAGACAGTGGACATTAACTTTTTTTGTTGTTCAACTGGACATATCAAGGTAGTAATCCCAACTTTCTTAATGTATAAATGGAGAAAACTGTCACTTGATTTGATCAACACTCTGTAAAAAGATTAACTATTTCTAATTCCATTATGGAATTTATGTTTTAGAAATCAAAATTTAAAAGGTCTGATGAATTATACAACTAATCTAGGAATACTTTGCTGTTCATGGCTCCTCAACATTTCTACTTTTTTCTTAGTAACTTATATTACAGGACCCCAGTGCTCTGAGTAGCTGTGAGCACGATTTAGTCTTACATCTTTGATCATCAGATAATAAAACTGCAAGAATGTGCAACTGGACTCCTTTTACAAAATGGCACATGCCTCATATTCATAAAACTTGAATTATAGTAAATACCTGCATTCAACAGAGAAATATTCCATGAGGGTGTCACAGCTAAATTCTCTACTACAATTTTATGGTTAGGCCCCAAAACTCTGGTGAAATATCATTGCCTACTTGGAGACATGAAAGATTCAACTCTTACAGAGAGCTCTCTTTCAGGATAGGGATACCTGTCTTTTAATTAAAATCTTAAAAAGGAATGACCCTGTGTGTTAACCAAATACCCTAAATCTATTTAAATTGTGGTTATATGTATTTATCACCTTAACTTCACATGCCTAAGAATGGAGAGGAAAGAGACCTTGAAATGTGTCCCAGTTAAGGACTGATAACTGACTCTGCTCACTGAGACTAGGTTTTTCTGGCATGAGAATTAAAGTATGTAAGATGTATAATTATCTTAGGGAATTCAGAGAAAATAACCAAAATTCCATCAGAGTCCTCTGAATGAAGATTGTTAAAACAGTCTATTATTTTGGTAGTCATTCTCCCTTCCTTTCAGACAGGGACACCTAGGAAAATATTAAGGGAACTGCATTAAGCTCTCCCAAGTCACATGTATGAGGAACTACATATTAATAAAATTAATAGCTGATATCTCTATATCACATGTGTCAGGCATGCTTCCATGTTTGGTGCCTATACTTAACCTATTTATCTACACTCATAATATCTCTAGAATTTAGGTGATATATATTGTGTTCATATTTCACAGATGAGATAACTGAGGCTCACATGTGTTAAGTGACTGCTCAAGGTCACACTTGTAAACAGCATATAACAGATTTAAATTCAAGCACTCTGACTTCTCAGTCCATACTCATCAACATTTTGTCCATTAATGTATTAAGAATATTTGATCAGGCAATAACAATCCAATAAAGAGAGCACTGACAATATAACTGTGTGCATAGTTATCACACTGACACTTACTGCGAGGGAAGGTTTTATTTCCACCTTTCTGCAATCTTCCTCACTCCAAGTCAAAAACACTATAGAATGTTTACTATATACACCCAAGATGATGCAGGCACAAAAGCAAGTATGACATCACCTCTTCCTGAATAAACTAAAAAATGAGGATTTAAAAAATAAGGAAATGTGTGCCATAGACAGGAATTTATAATGTATAAGAAAACTCAAATACTGTGGGAGTTCAGCAATGGGATACACACTTCAGTCATGATTGAGAGGAAGACAGAGTAGGGATGGCATCCAAGAGGGTGTGAAAATGGACTTGACTACTGAGGGGCGAAACTGGTGAATCCACAAGTTTTGGTGATGACAGCAGCACTGCTTAAGACGGACCAAGGTGGCGATACTTGTGGCTAAGGTCATGTTTTGGGGTTTTGCCTCAGACATTTCCTGCATACTACCTCCCTGCTATGAAGATAAATACAAACAACTTCCCAGTTTTATTGCCAAAAGAAATACTTTTTTTCCTCCCAAGTCAGCCTTTGGATCTCAGTCAACGCCATCCTTCTTCTCTCCCATGTCCTCACGTTCCTTCTCAAGTACAGGCCTAAGCCCGCTGGCCTGCTCACTGGTCACTTGTCTTTAGCCCACATAGTTGTGCTGCAGGTCATAGGTGGTATAACTACAGACATTTTGGGGTCTCAGGAAATTGGAGATAATATCAAATGTAAGTCAGTTATCTGCTTGTACAGTTGATAAGAGGCCTCTCCGTTTGTCCCACCTGCCTGCTGAGCGCCCTCCAGGCCATCACCCTCAGCCCCAGAAGCTCCTGTTTGTCCACATTCAAGCATAAATCCTCAATTCATAACCTATGTGACTTTTTCTTCCTATGGGTCTTCAATATGCTTATTAGGTATCTCTTCATAGTTTCCACTGTCACCACCCCAACATGACCTCAGCCCAGCTAATGTCTGTCACTGAATCCTGCTCCCTCTGGTTCATGAGTTACTTCCTCAAGCAGGTAATTTCTACACCATGGACCTTCCGGGATGTCTCCCTTTTAGGGGACACATGATGATTCTCTTGCACAGTTCCAGCATCTTCGTGGCACTGATCTTTCTCCAAAAGCACCCCCAGGAAAAAGTGTCACCCAGACCATTCTGTTGCTCATGATCTTCTTTGTGGTCATGTACTTTTTGCAATGAACTGTCTCTTCTTCCTCCTGTGATGGTGATCCAGTTTGTTATTGTGTCCAGACATTTATGGGCAATGGCCAGGCTGC